>NC_069729.1:14698514-14841014 GCF_027358585.1 Pangasianodon hypophthalmus
CCTAGAGTAGCCAATTCACTTACTGGAATGTGGGCGGTAGAAAAATGGGAGGAAACCAGAGAACCCAGAAGAAACCCACATGAACATGGGGAGAGCATACAAAACTCCACACATACAGTAATCTGAACTCGGATCAGGAACTGTGGACCCTGGTGCTGTGAGGCTGCAAAACTACCTGTTGCACTATTGTACCATCCAACTGTACTTGTATAAGCGATTGATAATAATAATAATAATAATAATAATTTTTCTTCTTCTTCTTCTTCTCAAATTATATAAAAACGATGCTTGGTAGTAGACTCAGACTTTTGTACCCGGGCCTGTTTGCAGATGTGAGGGTCCTAAATAAGAATTGAATTTAATAAATAAATCACTTTTTTCTTACATAAATCACCATCTGGCTAATTTTTATCATATGAATGCATCCTTGAGATTCTAATTAAGTTCTAACTTTCCCAGCTGTAGTGAACTGTTTCAGCATTCCCTGTCCAGACTGACCACATCTTGTTCCACCCCGTCTTCAACATAAAAGCCAGAACAGATTTATATTACATTACTGATAACTCCAAAAAAGAAGACGTTATCTTTTAGATTTTTTTTAGTGTTAATTTTACTTCTCCTGAGACAATGTTTTTTAAGACATGACCATTTCCCAAACTGCATATTACTGCTCTAAGGAATTTGTCAAATGTCAAAATTCAGTGCCATGATAATGTTCCACAGATGGCACACTATATACTTTTTAGTACAGCAGTAAATGATTTTACAGTAATGAATGTATGATGAAACATATGGTCATGAAGCGAAAAAGCAGCTGGATGTAAGCTTTCTACTGAAAATCCAAATCCAGAGGCAAAATTGTTATCAGGAAGCAGGCAGGGGTCAATCAATCAGATATATAGAACAATATGGGGCAAGCAAAATCACAAATGAAGGACAGAAGCGAAGCAAACTAGTAATGACTTTTAGTAATGCTCATATAATGGCGGAACTTCACAAAGATGTTTAAATACACTGAACAAATATATATGTATGCCCCTGGACAATTCTGATTTGTTTGTCTAAAAGAGGACTCAAAACAAACCATTTATCCATTCCGGACAGTGAATTACACCCCTTCCATGACCTATTGGACAAACAGCGGAGCACTTGCTCATCACTGTACTGGGACATTAATGTGCATTAAAGCTGATTGTATTCTGCATGGTATTCTCCTTCCAATCAATCCCTTCTGTGTTGAACAAATGGTTGGAGTTTATGTGCATGTCTACGCTCTTTCCCCCTACAAAATCTAGATCTTGAACCAAATAACTGAACTCTATTCACTGTGACACACAGCTTAATATACAGCTAATGTGTGTGTGAAGCAGGGGGTGAGTGAGCATTTGGAAATATAAAGGTGGCTTAGTTTGTGTGTGAGAGAGCTGTCCAAAAGCTTGTTTCTCAATACAGTTAAATGGCAGTCTTTTCCCTCTGTATAGTGGGTTGGGTAATGCCAATATTATTGAAACATAGTAAAGCTAACATCTTTGCGTTAACATCTTTGTTTCATTTTTTTTTTACTTCTAGAAATATAGAAGTAATTTGGTTGCTTGTTAGAAAGCACATGCTGGTGACTTTCCACAGCCTTGGAGATAAGCTGCAAGGTGCAGCACGTGGTATTTAGTATTTAAGTCTCTCTCTCTCTCTCTCTCTCTCTCTCTGTCTCTCTCTCTCAGTCTCTCTCTCTCCCTCTGTGCGTGTGTGTGTGTGTGTGTGTGTTTGTGTGTGGTGCAATGACCTTGCCTTCACTAAGGCTAGATGAGATCCTATCAGGGAGATTAGGTGCTAGACATGATTCGCCACTCCTGTCACTGCCAATCGTCTAAGTTGCCAAGGGATTACCGAAGAGGATGTGATAGGAAAGAGTATTGCCAACCAAGAGAAGGGAAACAATTATCAATGCAGTCATGTTTTCTGATTAAATAAGCTCTCGAACAAGTAACTATAACAAGTAACTATAACACTGCTTGTTTCGATAAAAATGTCCTTTAGGAGAAAGTATTTCTGAGCTCAAACACGACCATGTAATTAACCACATTTCACTGTTTTCATAAGGAAAATACACTGCTGCCTGAATACAGCAATATAGTAGTAATTATTACAGTAATCACTGGTTTAATTTAATAATAAGGCTTCCACCTTAATTATTCAGAAGCTTATAAAAATAGCACTTGTTCCAGCACATCCTCTTATTTTGCTTTTTTTTTAATATATCAGGCTCCAACTGTTAACTGTGTGCACAACTTAATGAACTTAATTAGATAAGCTGATTAAGCTAACTGAACCTTCATCTTCTATGCTTCCATTTCACTTGTGCTTTTCAATGTTCATAATTTTATTCATAAAAAAATTCGGTCCTCAGGATAAGCAAAGTCTCTGATTAAGATGCTGTGTCTTCTATTACTATGAATTAATTAATAGTGTTATATTTATGTAATTAATATTGGCCTCTAATGGCATTCCATAGTGTTTTTGATTGTATTTACAATACTCAAAACATAAATTTTAGCATGACATATTTTGGTTACATCATATCTGAATATGGCTCTATATTACCAAGCTTAATGATCTCTGTTTACTCTTTCACTGTCTTAACCAATCAACTACATTTTGTGTTAGGGAAAAATTCTTTTAATTGGTGAGTGAAAACTACAGAAGGGGGAAAAGAACCTGAGCTTTGTGTTGTGTACAAACTCTATTAATAATGAGAGTGGAATGGAAAAGAACAATGAGGAGACAGAAAGCTTTTGTGTCAATGTAACCTTAGAAAACTGTCGGAGAGTAGTAATTTTTAATCGCTTTATACTTAATACTTTTACTCTATTGTGTAAAAAAATGTAGAAAGACATTGTGGAAAATGGATTTTGTTCGAAAAATGGTTTCTATGCTGGATTTGTTGTCACTACTCTTGTTGCTTGTTTGCTTTATATTACCGATATACCAATTACTGTAGGTTATTTAAAGTTCACTCAAAGGCCAAACAGCAATACTTTCTATATGATTCAAATCTATAACTTTTTCCCCATATAGGAAATAAAAGTAAATTAAATTGAAATAAATAGAAGCATGCACACAGAAGGAAGGCTCAACAGAGTCTGGCTGTCCTGCTTGACATTAATACTTTGTCCACTCATCAATTGCTCTTTATCTCCAGCGGCCGATTGACCTGTAAATATAACACCACAGTCACAGCTTAGCAGACATGACCCACAAAGAGATTATCACTCTCATAAATGATAATAATGTCACAGCGAAATATAGCACAGCAGTATCCATAATAAAAACTCTGTCATTTTACTGTGAAGTTTACACTATCAGTGCACAGTTTATTCAGGATGCAGCTCCTTTAACCATACTGACTAGTTTAGTTTCATTTCATGTAGCAAAATCTGGAATTAGATATAAACTAAAAAAGGTTTAGACATATTCATGAAATTCAGACCTCGATTTTGGGATGCTGTACCTTCTACAGTACTCTTGTTCTTATAGACATTTATCATTGTCAATGTCACAGATTTCTGCACAAGTCCAGTCAATATCGCAGGGAATTTAACTGAAAGTGAGATGGACATATCTATCTCTTGGGAAAAGTACCTTAAAAAATTTAAAAAACAAAAATAATATGAGAATATTGATACTGTATATATGCAAAGTATTATAAGTAAGGAATAAAACAAACATGCTGCTATCGGAAAATAATCAACATTGGGGTGGTGTGAGGCACAGTTGATTATTTTCCTATAATACCATGTCCTGCAGTTTTATTCCTCTTATTACACAGTAACGTGCAAATTAAAAAGCTACCTGTCATACTTATGATCAATTTGTAGTAACATTTAATGTTGTGGAATGTCCATGATATACACTATATGGCCAAAGGTTTGCGGACACCTGAACATAACATTCATACAGCATGTGCTTGTTGAACATCCCATTCCAGGTTTAGTCCCAATTTGCTGTTATCCTCCACTCCTCTGGGGAGGCTTTCCACTACATTTGGAGCGTGGCTGTGGGGATTTGCGCATTGAGCCACAAGAGCATTAGTGAGGTCAGGTACTGATGTTGGGTGAGGAGGCCTGGGGGGCAGTCACCATTCCAGTTCATCCCAAAAGTGTACAGTGGGGTTGAGGTCAGGGCTCTGTACAGTCCACTCGAGTTCTACCACTCCAACCTTGGCAAAACATGTCTTCATGTGATAATGACAGTGTGCACAGGGGCGTTGTCATGCAGGAACAGGTTTGTGCCCCTTAGTTCCAGTGAAGGGAAATTGTAATGTTATAGTCTACAAAGACATTCTATACAATTGTGTGCTTCCAAATTTGTGGCACCAGTTTGGAGAACAACCACATATGGGTGTGATGGTCAGGTGTCCGCAAACTTTTGGCTATATAGCGTATGTTAGTTCCTGTTATCACTTACTTTGTAGTTGCTAGAAATCGTCACTCCCTCACCAGCTTCTCTTTTTTCTTTCTGCTGAAAGGAATGACACAGCTTAAAAAACCCAGCTTATGTTATTCAGAAAACGAAAAGCGTCACAGCCTCTGTCCTGAAATCTGTTTATTATTAGCCTTAGTTAGTGTATACTTTAGCGTCCGCCATACAAGTCCCTCTAAATGGCTGTTACTATAGAAACGATAACATATTAGAACGAGTGCATTAATGTAAACATGTGATTTATCTAACTTATTGTACTACTGTCAGAGCTGCTGTTACTGAAAATTAATCAGTAACTTCTGACCAGGTCACACTTGTGTAACTGCAGTGTCTACATATGCTGTATGTTGCTCTGCACGTGAGCTACCAAAAAGTCATTTTCTTTTAATAACTACCAGTTTGTACTTGCAATGACAATAAAGTTTAATTAAATTGAATAGAAATGCATACTTTTCTAAAGCACGGTGTTAAAGAAAAGCAGGAACTGAGGAGACTTTAAGCCTAGAATGTACGTGCCTTTGCTCAGTGCTGGAGAAAAAAAATGCTTGGCTCGCCAAAACCAACAGTGTGTCTCCTGTTGATAAGCCATTCATGTTATAAGAAATAAGACTTCAAGGGGAAAAAGTCTTTTTAGAAAGCTCAAAGCAATTATTCAGAATCTATACTGTTTAAATGTCAGAATGGTTCCAATAGATTCTGACACTAATCACAACCAATTCTGCTGCTTTACAGGAAGCTTTTATTGCAGTCTATTTTTAATTTTCTCAAATAATGATCACATCTTCCCACACTGGAACAGTAGAGGAGACAGCTCAAATGAACCATTTAAACCTCAGTGCACTAATGAGGGATGTCTGATGGCACCCACTGAGCTGTGCTCTGAAAAACGAATAACACCTGAGAAAACACACAAAAAAGGATGATTAAAAAAATGCATCTGGTGCAACATGATCGTTCATGATAATTAATCTTGATAATAACTTGCATCCAGTCCAAGATGATACAGTTGATACACTCAATATAGCAACAACACTCAGCGGCCATTTTAATGAGGTAGTAATAAACCTGTACACCTGCTCATTCATGCAATTATCCAATCAGCCAATCATGTGGCAGCAGTGCAAAGCACAAAATCATGCAGGTCAAGTGTTTCAGTTAAACATCAGAACAGTGACTTTGACTGTGGCATAGTTGTTGGTGCCAGACGTGCCGGTTTGAGTATTTTAAAAACTGATCTCATGGAATTTTCAGGCGCCAGGCTCCATTTTCCGATTTACAACTCTCCAGTGTTGGTACTCACTGTAGCCTCATTTTCCTGTTCCTGGCTGATGGGATTAGAACCAGATGAGGTCATCTGCTATTGTAGCCCATTTGCCTCGAGGTTCGATGTATTGTGCATTCTGAGATGCTTTTCTGCTCACCACAGTTAGAAAGCATGGTTATTTGAGTTACCGTAGCCATCCTGTCAGCTCAACCCAGTCTGGCCAATCTCATCTGACCTCTCTCATCAACAAGGCATTTCTGCCTGCACAACTCGCTCACTGGAAGTTTTAGTTTCATGCACCATTCTGTGTAACCTCTAGAGATTATTGGGTGTAAAAAAAAAATCCCCACAACCCCCATCACCAATAACCATGCCATGGTCAAAGTCACTGAGATCGCATTCTTTCCCCCATTCTGATGTTTGATGTGAACGTTAACTGAAGATTGATTTTATGCCTTGTGCTGCTGCCACATGATTGGCTGATTGGACAATTACATGAATAAGCAGGTGCAAAGGTATTCATGTTAAAGTGGCTAGTGAGAGTATACACTAGATTGTTTCAACCTATGGACCTATAAAATATCCTACTTCAATAGAAGTCTGCACTACAATCGGTTTTATATGGTACATAAAATGAACAGTCTGCGATGTTTTTGTCCTGTTGACCCTTTTTTTCTGTAATACACTTTCAGTAAACATCTGTCTCAGTTCCAGATTTTGCAGCATCTCTTTACTATTTATTCTCCCATGTGAAAGTTATAAGACACAATAAAAAGAATAAAATCCGTTTTAAATCACCAGCCCACTCATTTCAAAACATCCTCTTTTACACATTCCCAATGGGTAGCCATGCTATTTTAAAAAGTTCTCATGGAGGGTTTTTGGAATGGTGGTCCTTGGTCAAAATGTAACCTTTAAATTTAAGGAATTAAATATGTTACACAATATTTAATCATAACCTGTTTTTATGACCCATGTATTGCTTTACATAGACAATAGCCATTTTACAGTACTTTTTATGATATCATTCTTTTGTAGCTTTCTGGTATGAACCAAATCATTGTCTCTCAGTGTATGGCTGCTTGCACAAAGTACATTGTCCTAACCATTACGTGACAATTAGCATACCTACCAATCTCTCTCTGTCTCTCTCTCTCTCTCTCTCTCAGTTCAGTTCAGTTCATCAGTGCTTTATTGGCATGAATGTTATAAATCACATTGTTGCCAAAGCAAATAGTGCAAGTAGATTAAACCAAAATTCATACCAAAACAAACAAAAAAAACCAACCACATATATACACATATTTAAACATTACAAACATTATAAACAGGAACAGTAATATATATATATATATATATATATATATATATATATATATATATATATATATATATGTATATATATATATACATAAAGCAAACAACAACAATAACAAGAACCTGACAGGTGAGAGTGTGAATATGGTGTGTGTATTCAGGGTGTGTGCATTTGGGGTGTGTGCTCTCTCTCTCTCTCTCCCTCTCTCTGTCGAGCTACACGTGCTACCCCTGAGATACCAGTGATCCTGACCCCTTCTACTCTCCGGACCTGCCTGATCCATCCTGATGCCCTACTTCTGGTTGGAGTTCTCATCACTTGGAAATCACTTGCTGCTGAGGATGGACCCACATGGACAGCCTAAAGATACATGAGATTACTGAGGATGGTACCACTTAAAAACCATGAAGATGGATTTGGACTGCAATTGATACTAACAGTTTTGCTATGATGGCTTAAGACTACAATTGCTATGATAGCTTTAGGACTGCAGTTTGCCACGAACAGTTTTGCACTCAAGTCTCCATCAGTGAAAAGTTGATAACTTCAACAAAATAGACTTCATGTTAAAACTATAATGAATTTCCTGTTTACACAATTGCACTTGTTGACCATGTAGTGCACAGTTATAGAAGATAATTATTTATATAATCGCACTATTCATTGTCACCCAGATGAGGATGGGTTCCCTTTAGAGTCTGGTTCCTCTTAAGGTTTCTTCCTCTTATCGTCCCAGGGAGTTTTTCCTTGCCACTATCACCTCAGGCTTACTCAATAGGGAGAAATTAATAAATTTATAAATGTATAAGTTTTAAAATGTATATCCTGAATTTACATATTTCTGTAAAGCTGCTTTGGGACAATGGCCATAGTTGAGTATTTCTGCTGGTTTCTTGCTAAGAACTAATTAAAAAAAAACCCTCATGACCCCATGTAGGTAGTCCTGCTATGTCACACTCATCCTCTTTCACATTCTTATCTTGTTGAGGAGTTGAGGATGCTGTTTGTTCTACAAGGTCCTGATGGAGTTGGATGATGGACGTGATCAATCCCTAAAATATTTGGCATGAATTTTACATGAATATTTGACATGAATTTTACTGGAAGCATCTTTGCGTTTGGAATATGAGCTAGGTGAGACTTCTTCAGGATCTATTTCCACTAGTGGAACAAAAATAAACAGAACATTTGGCCATATTGTGTCTGAAATGTCACTTGATATTAGTTTCTTGTTTATAGTAGAACTGTTGTACAAAAGCAATGGCGCACCATGGTCGCAGTTTTGCAAATGTTGTAAAGCTTTAGATTAGATTAAGTAGATTAAGTGTAAGCAAACAATTTGCTTGGCTTTGCAATTTAATATGGCAACATCCTGAATTAATCATTTACTTACACTTTGCACGAAACTATTTTTATATATCCTTAGAGTTCCAATAATCGCAATACACATAAAAAAATATTACACCAGTTAAGGATTTATTGAACAAAGACATAATATATCTCATTGTCCATTTTAATGTTTAATATAACCTGTACACCTGCTCATTTATGCAGTTATCCAGTCAGCCAATCATGTGGCAGCAAGCACAATGCAAAAATTCATGCGGATACAGGTCAAGAGCTTCAGGTAATGTTCACATCAAACATCAGAATGGGGAAAAAATGTGATCTCAGTGACTTTAACCGTGGCATGGTTGTTGGTACGAGGTTTGAGTATTTCAGAAACTGCTAATCTCCTGGGAATTTCATTCACAACAGTCTCTAGAGTTTACACAGAATTGTGCAAAAAACATCTTGTGAGTGGAGTGTCTGCAGGCTGAAACACCTTGTTTTGACCAGACTGGTTGGAACTGACAGGAAGTCTATTGTAACTCAAATAATCACTCTTTACAACCGTGGTGAGCAGAAAGGCATCTCAGAATGCACAACACATCAAACCTTGAAGTGCATGAGCTACAACAACAGAAGACCACATCAGATTCCACCCCTTTCAGCCAAGAACAAGAATCTGAGGCTATCATGGGTATAAACTCACTGAAGCTGGAGAAAGAGTTGAAGACTGGAAAAAGACCACGCAATATTTTTTTCTAAACTTCAACTGTCCAGTTTGGGTTCAGATTCCTGCTCTTGGCTGACAGGAGTGGAACCTGATGTGTTCTGCTGTTGTAGACCCATCCACCTCAAAATTAGATGTTTTGTTCATGCTGAGATGCTTTTCTGCTCACCACGGCTGTAAATAGTGATTATATGAATTATTATATCCTTCATGACAGCTCGAACCAATCTGCCCGTTTTCCTCTAATCAACAAGGTGTTTGCACCCACAGAACTGTTGCTCACTCAACGTTTTTTGTTTTTCGCACCATTCTTAGTCTAGAGACTGTTGTGTGTGAAATTTCAGTATCTGAAATACTCAAAGCAGCCCATCTTGTACCAACATCCATGCCATGGTTAAAGTTGGATTACTGATCAGAAGGTCATGAGTTCAATCCCCAGGACCACCAAGCTGCCACCGCTGGGCCCTTGAGCAAGGCCCTTAACCCTCAACTGCTCAGTTGTATAAATGAGATAAATGTAAGTCGCTCTGGATAAGGGCGTCTCCCAAATGCCTGAAATGTAAATGTAAAGTCATAGAGATCATCTTTTTCTTCCTTCTGATGTTTGACGTGAACATTAACTGATGCTCTTGACCTGTATCTGTGTGATTTTTGCATTGCGCTGCTGCCACATGATTGATTAGAAAACTGCATGAATGTGGTGGTAGTGAGTGTATAAGATACAAATTCTTTTTCAGGTTTCTAGTATGAAGCAGTCACAGTCTATATCACTGTTTCTCTCTCTTTTAAGCTTCAGCTTGTCAAGGTGTAGCATAAATTCTATTTAAACTATTCAAAGTAAAAAAAAAAGAAGCACGTTATGAAGCCACAATGAATTCCTAAGAATTCACATTAACCAACCATAAAACCAACACTTCTGTATTAGAGAGCCACATTATCAGATCACAAAATGAGATCATTATCTATAAAGTGATGTGGGGACACTTGAATGGTATACTGGTCCTACTTCTCCACATGGTACAATGTTTATTGCCAAAATGTAAATATATGCCCCCCAAAAAATCACAGGTAGAACCAAAACCTAATTCAAGCATTGTAGCAAGACATGCGTGAAGTATCCATGTAACAGTTGTATTTTACCACTATAAAATGCATGAAAGTAGCTGACATTAGTTTGTTTTGTCACTTATCATTATGTAAGTTACCTAGTTACCTATTCCAAGTTCTCTGTAAACACTTTCTAGCTCTGTTAGATTGTTGTTTAGCCTATTATTTTGAGTACCTTTTTTCAGTGAAGTCATATGACACTATAGGTTACAGGGCATTATGGATTCATGGTAACTATTTCTTTCATTTAAATGTCAAACAAAAAGCATTATATTAAGAAAAATCTGATGTTCTCAGCAGAAAACAGAAAAACCATGCAATAAGTGTAAACCAATTTTGTGTTTGAATAGATTAATAAGATTGAGCTTTTGATATTTTGGGAAATTTACACTGAAACAGATCAGGGGTCCCTGGAGGACTAGCGGTTAGGCCACAGCACTCTCACTACTGTGGCCCAGGCTCAATTCCCAGCCAGGGAACCAACCCCAGCCACTGGGGTTGTGTGCAACAGCGCGCTCTCAGTGCCAGTCCCAAGCACAAATAAAATTGGGGAGGATTGTGTCAGGAAGGACATCTGGCATAAAAACTGTGCCAAATCAAATACATGGCCCAATGATCTGCTATGGAAACCCCTAACAGGAGCAGCTGAAAGAGGAACAACAGCAACAACATTGAAACAGATCAAGTTTTGTCTTCCTAGAAAGAAGGAGTTTGGTTTAGACTGACCGATTATAGCAGTGAGAACATACATATTATTCTCCCAAAGTCTCAAAATTTAGCTTCGGGAAAGTGTAGATGGAGGTGAGTGAGGGGAAGTGAAATGTGCCTGTCTGAGTGCTCAGTGCTCGCAGAACTGAAGTGCTCTCATGAGCGACAGATTCTCTGCTCCACACTCGGGAATAGCTTTGTGTGCACACAATTCACAGCACTTTGTGTTCCTTTTTGATGAGCATGCTTGCTGATATTGCTCTGAGCACGCAGGTAGGCCATCCTCATGCTCTCTATTAAGTGCCAAAGAGAACACGCATTATATGTATTCCTTTTACAGTACGCAGCTGTTAAATAACTGCAGAATATGAATGCTGAACATATGCTAACCTAATGATTGAGGCTAACAATTTATCTAGATATGCCTGTGATGAAGCGTCACGACTTGTCTGAAAATGTCAATCTCCACAAGAATGGGTCATCAGTAGTGTATGAAATCCAAGGACATTAGTCTCGCTAAATAGAATTACAACTGTTTTGTAAGATTGGGTTGATTTATTAGTACTAAATCATATATAGATCTCAGCATCAATGAAGTGATCAAGACAGACATTTTTGGCAAATGTGCAAACCAAACAGCCAGAGCAAAACTAAAACACAAAAACCAGAGAGAGAACAAAGATCATAACCAGAATAGCAACAAATAATCAGCGGCTCGGCAAGTCAGGTACGGACACACTGAGCATTACTTCACAATGAGAACGTCAACCAGAGTCCCTTAAATACTGGGTGTGATTGTTCTCAGGTGTGGGTGATTAGTAATCAGGTGAACGTGACCGAGCCCATTGTTGGGAACTGTAGTCCATGGCGGCCATATTCGTAGGCTGTGGTGTGTTCTGGGATTGTAGGAGTTTTCCTGAGAAGGGTGATATGGGGAAAGGACAGTGGGACTCCTTTTAGTGATAAGGAGTGGTCAATTCCCTTTGGAATTTTGGCTCATGAACAAAATTTTCAATTTATCCATAGGACTTATTTAACACCAGTTTGCCTCCACAACACCTCTCAGTTATGTTTTAAGTATAAAGCAGCCACTGGTACTGTGATGCATACATTTTGGGATTGTGAAAAGATTAAGAGATTCACAAAATATAAAAAAATATAAAAGATTTTTGGAAAGACTTTTACCATGTCTCTGATTATATAGCTCTTGAATTTTACTGTTGTTGTACATCTTAATGGTGATGATGTGTGTGTACTGAAGTTTTGTACTTTTCTCGCTAAAAATGTAAACTGTTGCTTTATACTTCACAGACACCATCTGTCAAAATGTGGATGAGTCAGGCTGCTACGCTTTTGCTGTTAGAAAAACTTCCCTATGAGCTTCATCACAGATCTGACACTGTCTGGAGCACTTGGTCTTCTCTTTGGGACTTTCTTACTGAAGAGAAATGACTGTTTTATGCCATACACTATTGACCTTTATTTATATATCTAAATTATTTTTATTTATTTTATTATTATTGCTTATTTTTCCCTGTTCCTACCGAGATTGTGTGTAGGGAGAGTAAGCTAGTGGATGTTGTACATGCTGTCTTGAGATCCTGGTTCCATTGTTGTGTTATTGAAAATCAAAGAAAAGAAAAAAAAAACACATGCTAAACATATATAACAAAATAATACAATGATATCAAAGGTACAAAATCAGTCACAAGCAATTAAACGAATAAAGAAAACCTGAAAAAATACAAAAGCAGAGAGAGTGAGAGAGAGAGAGAGAGAGAGAGAAAGAGAGAGAGAGAGAGAGAAAGAGAGAGAATATTAGAAGAATAAGCTTAAAAAGAAGAACCCTTTGACCCTTGAGGTCATCTACTACTAAATACTTTTGATATTCTGAAAAATTACATATTGTTAAAAATGAGAGTGAGTGAGGATGAGGGTTAGTGGTCATAGCCTTTTCTTATACTTTGCTTGTACAAAATTTAATAAAAACCCTCTCATTTGCAAATCCTATGAAGATTGCGTGAGTTTTGGTTGCCAGTATAGGAGGAGGTTTGGTTTTACTTAGTACATAACAGCCTGACCCAGGAGACACTGAAGACTCCACAAAGTGCTTTTTAACTTTTAGTTCTGTAATTTTGCTACTTCGTGCCCTGTTTTTGTTTCTAATGGCAGACGAATGGCACTCCCTGTGCCAAAATAAAAAAAGCCTGGAAAGTTTAAGCTGGAGCCAGACAGGATGCACTTGTTTTCCGTTCACGCAGCAGGCAGCACGTGGTCAGCTAGGTGAAGAGTGAGCGGCTGCAAAATGCACTTTTAGAGAAGAGTTCAAAGGATTTTTTTTTTGAATGAGGGTGGATAATGCATCTTTTCTCAGGGTTATATTGTGGAATAACACAGATGCCAAGTGGTGGATGAGCTATTGCATAACAGTACAATACGGTGCCTGCTTCCTTTCGAGAAAACAAGCTTACACTGTGATGATTTAGTGCCTCATTTCATACACAATAGGCATGTATGACAAAGTGCCACTCTCTGTATATGTATCTGTACTTGTTCAGTACTTGTTCAGTTCTAGACCTAATGTCTAGATTTGGATTTAAACCTGAGATGGGCATGGCCTAAACCATGGAAAGGTGTTTTTTCTTTTAAAAAATTAAAAGTGAGCCACTCTGCCCAAGACACATCGGAAAACACTGGGTTAAAAAAAAAAAAAAAAAAAAAAAAGGTAGAAATGTCAGTGCTGACAGCATGGTCTGTGGGTTCTGGCTCTGACAGCTCCTTAACCTCAGCAACATCACTCAAATTCATAATTGGTCTCAATTAGAGGTGTGTGTGGGACTGTTTTTAATCCTGCTGGCACAGTTATTATTTTCTAACAAATTTAGTTGGTTTTATTTACCAAACACAAACAAACTAGCAGCCTAATTTAAACCACAGCAACCTTGACCAGGCAGTTACTAAGGATGAATGAATGAGCCTTGTAAATGTAGCATAGCATAAGTTCATGTTAATGAATGTGCTCTGTTGTGGCCACGTGGACCTCAGTCCTAAGTACACCTCTAGTTTCAGCCAGATTTCTGGCAAACTTTCTAAAAAAAAAGTGTATTTATATCTATTTAAAACTGTTTATTTGAAGCAATGTATTCATATTCGGTTACATCCCTAATACATAAACAGTATAAATGTTGACCAACAGAGTCTTCATACAGAATAGTGCAAATTCTTACTAGTTTCAACCAAATCTCTATTATTTATTCAAACACATACAAATATCTCACGAAATCAGACCGATCCTAATGTATATACTCTGTCCTCTACACTTCTCTTCCGTCTTCTCTTCTAGATCATTAAAAATGAGAGAAATAAAGACAGCTGGCAGGCATGAGGCAGACAAGAGCCGTCATGTGGCACCACATACTGCAAATCTTTCCTCTGGGAGCTGATGACAAGCAGGCACTTGTGTTCCATGAATGGAGTGACGTAGGGAGAGAGAGCGAGGGAAAAAGAACCCAGGCCCAAAAATAACACAGAGAGGCAGCTGTGGCTAGTGGGATTTTTTTTTTTTTTTCCATGTGCATCATTTTGATAACATGACAATACTGGAACGGAGCCAGTTCCATGTACCCTGTAATCTACCTTTGGCGTGACATGTCTGTAGTGCATCTTTGAGTTCCTTTATGGCAGGTGGGATGCCCTGCAAAGAGCGATGGTAAAGATGTCACAAAAACATGCGGCAGCTGTGGTGCTGCATCATAAAACACTGTAAAAGAAATATTTTTCCTACAAAAAAAATCTGGTTTTAAACATCAAATATACAATTGCTTAATACACTGACCCATCTCAAGCCCTTCTTCTTTATCTTTACGATGTTTCCAGCACCTTCACAGGAACACTAACATTCCCAGGAGATATGTTTTGATTTATAAGCTCTACATGTTGTATTCTCTACAAGATGTGCCTAGGGAGAATACAGTTAACAAATATGTCCATATGGTAGAGAGATACAGTATTACAGAAGACAAGCTGGTTCATACTTTTATTGGCTCTGCTATAGTATTCAGATCGGTCCTCTGAAATACTTTGCTGGATCCACATCTGGATCATGGTCCTCCATTTGACGACCCCTGGTGCTAATGTAAAGCCTGTGTTATGCAGATTGTTCAACTATGACTAATGTTCATATACAGCTTTTACCTTTTATCTGTTCTATAACTTTAGCAACCTGAGTTACTGCCTTCAGATTTTGTTCTTGTCTTGCTGCGACCTGTTTGTTGGAGTAATTAAAATTAATTCATGTTTCCTTACAAGGCATACTTGAAAACCTTGCTCTTGGCTTCTACCTGAAATCTATCCAGAACCAGAAAACTTATCTAACATAACTATTATACTTTCCTTAATGCACATTCTCCATTTCTCAGACGATATACAAATAAATAATAATAAATAATATGTAATCTGGTGGAATTGTAATGTCAAAACCTCTAATGTGGTAGGTAAAAAAATCTTGAGCTATATTTCTGTGAACATTTTTTTTTAGACCAAACAATAAACAAGCTGAAGCTGCTCATACAAATGAGAAGGAAATGTGGAACAGAATATTTGTCGGTGAAACCTGGCAGAAGGATGAATGTAAATTCACTCCTGTGCGGTGAATATATACGTGTGAATCTGGGGTGAAATTGGATTCCCTGTGCTATGCCGAGCCTTAGGACAGGATTTCACAGTTTTGAAGACATCAAAGCTGCAATTCACTGGCAGTCAAGGACTGTGTTAAGGGTGCGAGCTAAGTTTAGCCCTTACTCTACTCAGCTATTGACGCTATTTCCAAATTTACACGCTATCTCTCCGGTTGCTGGCCTGAGTGTTCTTGGGTAATCTTTCAAGTGCAATTTGTGCTATTGCACATTTAATTTATGCCCCAAGCCTTGTGATAATATGTTATTGTCACAAAATTACAGCTGTAAAACAACCATAAGAAAACATGCTGTGGTGCTACGCTCCTTGTTTGAATGACGTGGCCAAGCAAAATTTTATTAGACGGGTATAAAAGATGATTGTAAAAATCTATTAAAGAAGAAACAGGTTACATAGTGCTCTTTTTAAAATGAAAGAGTGTGAAATTACACTACGCTAAGCTGACATCTATCAGCGGCTGTTTTGCTATTGGTTGGGTGCCAAATTCTGCATGGTGTGGTGTTGTCAATTTTCTGTCAGTTGAGCAGTGGGATTTTACTGACAAGCTTAAACTAAAACTATTTATCACATCATTTACCACTTGTATGAAGTGCAGTTACTGTTACCAGTCTGACTCTTTTATTTCTCTTATACCACAAAAATTTGTCAATCCCAACAATGCTACAGCTAACCATGGCTGGGAGCCAAGGGGGCAAAATTGGCCGTGTTCTCTGGGCGCTCTGAGGGGTGGCATACTCTCTCTTTCCTGTCAATCACAACAACACTATCCAATCGTGGTTGTCTGTGAGCTCATGTATGAGGAAGAGAGCAAACAGGTCTTTCCTCCAAGTGCGTTACACTGCCATGTGATGCAGCATGAGAGCAGCTGGCTGGTGGGTGGGAGCAAAATCAAAAGAAATTTGTAAACGATTACAATATCATATTTTTGTTTCGTTTATAGTTACATTATAGTTAATGCATTATACACATTATACAAATCACATTATGTTTAGTTATGTATTGCATTTAATGACAAGGAACATCCACAAAACAGGTTATAGCAGCTATAAACAGTCATTCTCATACGATCTCTTGGAGTTAATAAGACATAAACATGCCAAGAAACTGCAAAGAACAAAGTCCTGAAGACTTTCCAGTGGTTGAAATCTTAAAGATACAGCTTTACCTCTGACTGTTACAAAGCACTAAGCACTGGATTAGAATGAATGCATTAATATAAACCTGTGACTGTAATTACAGGCAGCACTACTGTCAGAGCTGTGCTGTTATGGAAAAGTATTTAACACCTTCTGACCAAGCAGAATCATAGAATCAGAGAATTCAACACTGCTGTGGTATAAATTGTTTTACGACTTAGTCAGTGTTTTCTGTCAGCCAGGAATGTATCGCCACCAGTGGATGGTGTGTCTGTGACCTCAGTCTGTGCATCTGAGACATGCGATGAGGTCAAACAGGCTTTAAACTAACTCTGTAAAAGGCAATGCAGCACACCACAAGATAAAAATGCACTCAAATATCTTGGCCAAGGTGCTTATCAGGAGGAAGGGTGCACTAAGTAGACCACATCATAAAAGCACAGCAATAGAGGAAGGAGAGGTTAGGAGAACAGCTTTGACTTTGACTCATGGCCTCAATATAACAATGATTCCATTATAGTGCTGTAATAATAGCTTGTTGTGAGGGAATAATAAAGACACAATAACAGAATGAACACAGTCAACTAATAGACAGTTAATAATCTTAACCGAATATTAAGCATTATTTGGTTAATTATATAGACAATTTGATGTCATCAGGCACAACGACACTAATACATAGTAGAAGGTGCTGTATTGTCATTTACCCTTTCAGTAACTGTTTTATCCTGGTGGGTCATAGTGGATCTGAAGCTTTTCTCAGGAACAACAGACAGATGCGATGCTCCAATTCACCTACCAGCACGTTTTTGGGAGGAAACCAAAGAACCTCGAGGAAACCCATGCAGGCTTGGGGAGAACATACGAAGCTCTGGCTAGACAGCAACCTGAGCTCAGGATCAAACCGTAGACCCTAGAGCTGTGAGGCAGGAATGCTTCGCACTGCAAATTACAAATTCAAATTCAAGTCTAATCAGCAGCTTTTAAGTCTTATTTCAGCGAGTCTTTACTAATGTTCGCTCAAGAGATAATGAAATTATTTTCTCTGTTACTATTTTCTCAGCTACTTTTAAAAAAAATTTAGCTAAAAAATTATAATAAGCAGTTTTAGAAATATAAGCTTACATTGGGATCAGATAAACAAGCACCTAGGTTTACACCAAGGGCCTTAAATGTTTTTTGTAGAATTTCCTAGAACATCCATAAAGCTCTAGGGCTAATTTAAAAACCTTATTGTGGGCGGACTTAGACATCAAACATCAGTATGTCTACTTTATTTCTGTCTTGTAGTTTTATTACAGTTAAAGAGGAGGAAGTTTCTATTGTGTATCAAAAGTATAGATGAAAACACCAGCATTATGTTTATAAGTTCCCAAGGGTAATTCCAAAGAGTGAAATATAAAGGGGAAAACCTTATGCAAGGCATTCGTATTCGTAGGAACTGTATTCGTAGGAACAAAACAAAACAAAAATTTGTCTTCAGTCAAGGATCTTAGTGGATTAGTTTTCATAAGTTTTACCCCAAAGACTAGTTTTACACCAAAAGTGCATTTTTTTGTTTTATCAGCTGCCAAACAAGTGAAACTTAAAGCAATTAAACATTTGAGTGTGAGGACTCTTTCTCCAAAACATCCAAAAGCTCACACAACATCATTTCAGTAGACCAGGATCTCAGGAGAGAAAAAGAGACTGGATTTTACTGAACACATTGCCAGATCTAATAAATTAAATTTATGGAGGACACACATGCGAAGCGTAATTTTACGCTGCTGAGAAACAGGGGAACAAACAGGGCTATTTTCAGCAACCACATTCATATGGCCTGAAAAATGGTCTGTCCACAAACTTGTTTAAGAGATAATAAAGTTTTATTTAAGCATCAGAAGAAAATCAATAACATGGACATTCTTTCCAGTTATGAACCGGTTCTGAATGTGAGGAGTCAAGCCAAAGCCTTTTTGGATGAAATGGTATGAAATGGAAATGCCAACATCTGTCAACAAAAGTATTAGCCTTCTTGATTTCATTCTGTCTGGCCACAACCATGTGAAGAATGTAGTGTTATTGAGTTTCTTGATTTTTTTTTTTTTCTTAAAATGAATGGATGTTCACTGAATATCCAGAATTGTTTGACATAGGGCATAGGGCAGGACAAAACCAAACATCCTGCCTAATTTTTTACTGACAGGTTAAAAAATCTTGAACTGACAGGTTTGCATGTAAACTGCAGAACTTTCCTGTAGTCTAGTATATCACTTGATGTGGCCTCAACAATTTTAGGAAAGAATTTTAGTTGAATGTAATTTTGTGGAAATATTAAGGTTGAATAAGATTTTTTTCCCCCTAAACCAATACAATAAACAGATTATTTGAAAGGGAGTGACTGTTTTATACCCAAGGCACCAAAACATATTGACATTATTTTCTGAGTATTACAGGAAGTTTGGGTCAAGCTGCTGGGTGAGTAATGGTTCACTGGAGCAGTTGTGCTGGTTTTCTGTGCTAGGATCAGAATTCAGAACTGGGGTGGAAAATACTTGAATAATTGTACTTTGTTACGGCTGTGTAAGATCTGTACTTTACTCATGCATGACTTCAATGTAATACTTGTACTCTTACTCGTGTAAAATTCCAAGAGCAAAAAAAAAAACAAACAAACACTTTTTACTCCTTACGTTTTTCATTCTCAAAGTTCTCATTAAAAATCAAATTCACATAAATGTCAAATGAAATTGTGCGCAACTGTGAGAATCGGCTTTTGAGCAGAGACCTAGACCACCCATTGCTGTTGCTTTTTTAAATTACAGTTGGCACAAATGGCCAAGCTGAAATCAAGCTTGAATAGTGACAACAAGCAAGATGAGCATCCGTGCCAATATGATAATAAGATGTTTCCTTTCCTGGATTTACCATTAATTCAGACAGGATAAGACGTCTCCTTTGTGTCCCACATATGAATGAAATATCAGCCTTCAAAAGAAGCATGCTGAAGTTTGTTTTGCTGTTAATGCCAGCTTAGCATTCATTCCAACAGGGTTATTAAACATTAGCTAAACACCAAACCAAATAAGTATCTCAATAAGGATCCCAGGCTTTTATTGGCTTTGTTCAAGTACTGTTTATTTTCCTCTAAAGTAAAGTAAAGTACGTCATTTTAGCCATCTTCACTTCTAAATACGACTGCAGTGTGATTGAAACACTAGGATAGAATGGGTCAGGGCTGAAAAAGGCCACATTTGCCTTCGTAAATTATATAACTGAGTATTATTTAAGAATGATTTCTTTGACAGTATTGTGCAGGGAATTCTATCTATTTTACTAACCATTATCACACAACAAGCATGCAAAAAATATGAAATATTTATTTTCCCTTAAAACATTTTTTATTGTTCTGAAGTCTTTGGAGGTGTCTGCAATTTTGGGGGTGACATTTTCTTCAGCAGTTTCTCAAATGTTATAAAGAAAGTGTTTATTGTATTTTCCAGGGGAAGCAAGGAGATTTATTTAAACCTCAGTTTATCTCAAGATTTCTTTATAAAGTTTATTTGAAGTTTTTCTTCAATACTGTTGATTTTAAAGCTAAAAACACTAATGGAATCATAAATGATGCTTATACTGAAGATCATTTCAACACATGTAGCACTTCTTGACATTATAGCATACAGTCGTGGAAGATGAATGTCTCATAATTGCACTATCCGGCGTCATCGAGAAGAGAATTGGTTCCCTTTTGAGTCTGGTTCCTCTCACTGTTTCTTTTTCATGACGTCTCAGGGAGTTTTTCCTTGCCACTGTCGTCTCTGGCTTGCACATTAGGGATAAATCTAAATCCATATCCAGATTTCTGTGAAGCACCTTTATGATAATGTCTATTGTAAAAAGTGTTATATAAATGAAAAATTTAATTGAATCACATGTTAAAATAGGATAAATCATTAAACTGTGCTGGACTCACATACAATGCTATTGTTTGGTTCGCCAGTCATAAACCTTAAAGTAATGAGAGCGCCCTTCATAACCAAAGATTGAGGTGACACTGTAATAATGTAAGTTTAAAAGTACGTTCATGGTTAACAGATAAATGCAATACTTCTAATCTGAAATCATTATTTTCAGCTCTTCTGTCAGTTCTTATCGTGTCACATTCATAATAAAAGAGTGTTCACTCCACACCTTTAATGATGCATCGGAAAATCTCACAATAACGTCAGATATTTAACTGAGGTTGAATTAATATTTAACTAAGGTACCATGATATAATATGAATGAAAATGTAAATATTTAACTAAGCTGCAATGAAGAATCAGTTGTGATGGGACCTGACACACTCCAAAAATAGTAAAATCAGTAACCATGTGATGGTCCAATGGTAAAACCACTCTCTCTTCTGGTGAAAATTTCAAGAACATAAGTGTCACATTTTAATCTGAAATTTGGTAATAATTTTTATATTATTGAAAATAAGCCATATTATTTAAATTGAAGAGAAACTTCATTTATCATTTGAAAATATATTTTCAAAATCCTGTTTTGTGCAAATATGCGAAATGGCAAAATTATTGACTAGAACCACTAAAGCCATGTGGTTCACAGAGTGCTGAAGACTTTTAGGTAATGCCAATGTGGGTGTTAAAGTACACGGTGTCCCAAAAGTCTCCATTCATAGGGGAAATTAACACTTTTTTAGCAAAATATCTTCCAAAATTTTTGATAGTGAGGATAATTTATTACCAAAGTCTTGAAATTATAATCAGTGATTTAGGCAGAAGGTAGAAGAAGAAAAAACAATTCACAATTTATTACAAAACTACACTCCAAAAAACACATGCACCACTCTTGCTGACAGAACCTTTAAAGACAGAGTCAGCAATGTTCAGATGTTCTCAGATTCTACCAGCTGTCAATAAATCTGCTCCAAAATGTAGGCTCCAAAATATGAAATGATGTGGCCCGCCAACTTCCAAACAAATCAGAAAAACGAGACATGTTGGCTTGCCTGAAAGCTCCACACCTAGCATTTAGTAAGGCAGCATGTGTGTGGTGTGTGTGTGTGTGTATGTTTTGAGGATATGGCTTTGGAGGGAAACGCTGAACAGATTTTGTATTTTTTTTCATTTCGAGCTACAGATCAGCTCAAATAATTTTTCCCAGAATTATTGACTATATATTTATATATATATATATATTTATATATATACATATATATATATATATATATATATATATATATATATATATATATATATATAAAGGTACCAGGGATACTGTATAAGAATGTTTTTTTTTTATTCATGAAGGAACCATTTAACAAAAGAATCTTTCAGTCCATGATTTTTTTACTAATTTTTGTTGTGTGACAATAGAATGAATAAGAATTTTTCCATCACAAAGATACTTTCATATAACGGTAACATTTATGGTGGTATACATATATATATATATATATATATGTATAGGTTTTTGTGGCACCAACTGATTAACGATTTAAGATCCATCAATCAAAAGATGGTAATTTTTTTGGCATCACTCTATCAATCTTTTGGCCTTTAACTTCACGTAATAAACATTAATTCCCCAACCCAGAAACCTATTCAAGCTTTGTATGATGAAATTATACTTCAGCATCCATGTATAACCAAAGACCAATCAAATCCATCAAATGTCAACCCTTTAATCTGCACAGCAACTTAACACCACCTGTGGAAAGGCATGGTGAAGAAGGACTCCTTTTCTTTTATTACTATAAAAACATTCTGTGAGTACGCACTGTTCAGCTGTTTGCATACATTTGCCTGCATGGATAGGTTGCTTTGCACACTTTGCAAATTGCACACAGAATATGATTGCGAAATAGCACAGACACAGTATATGGACACTTGATCATCATATCCATATGAGGGTTTTTTTTCCCACCTCTTGTGCACTAAGGGGCCTCCAGCATGACAATGCCCCTGTGCACAAAGCAAGGTCTGTATAGACATGGTTTGCAAAGGTTGGAGTGGAAGGCCTTGAGTGGCCTGCACAGAGCCCTGACCTCAATCCCACTGAACACCTTTGGGATGAACTGGAACGCAGAATGCATGCCAGGCCTTCTTGCCTGACATCAGTGCCTGAACTCACTAATGTTCTTGTGACTGTGTATACTGCATACTGTATATACACTATATGGCCAAAAGTTTGCGGACACCTGAACATAACATTCATACAGCATGTGCTTGTTGAACATCCCATTCCAGATTTAGTCCCAATTTGCTGTTATCCTCCACTCCTCTGGGGAGGCTTTCCACTACATTTGGAGCGTGGCTGTGGGGATTTGCACATTGAGCCACAAGAGCATTAGTGAGGTCAGGTACTGATGTTGGGCGAGGTGGCCTGGGGGGCAGTCACCATTCCAGTTCATCCCAAAGGTGTACAGTGGGGTTGAGGTCAGGGCTCTGTACAGGCCACTCGAGTTCTACCACTCCAACCTTGGCAAAACATGTCTTCACGTGATAATGACAGTGTGCACAAGGGCGTTGTCATGCAGGAACAGGTTTGTCCCCCTTAGTTCCAGTGAAGGGAAATTGTAATGTTATAGTCTACATATAATTGTAATGTAATGTTATAGTCTACAACTGTAATGTTATAGTCTACATTCTATACAATTGTGCTTCCAAATTTGTGGCACCAGTTTGGGGAAGAACCACATATGGGTGCGATGGTCAGGTGTCCGCAAACTTTTAGCTATATAGTGTATGTTGCATGACCAAATTATGCAGTACTTTGTACCCATGTGAGCTTATATAATGTCATGCCATGCTTTGTTTGTTTTGCTTAGTAATGGCCTTGAACTGATTGCTTTTCAGAGCTTTTTTCATTCTCCATCATCATAATCTAGCTTCTGACTAGGTATGGGAAAAAAATCATATTATAGTGTGCTTGGCAGCAGTAAGGATTATGTCGTGCAGATGTTTTCTGACTCAGCTGTCCAGTGTCAGATTGACCATGTGTTCATGCCTTTTGGCATCTCCCCCATCAATGCACCACATATCTCCAAAAGCCTTAGATTTTTTTCTCTTTCAGTTCCTACAGCATTAGGTGCATTTCGGTGTCATTTTGTTTTGATTCATTTTATTCACTTTGCCAACTTTTCAAGGTCAAGCCCTCTCTAGAATTTAAGTTTCAGTATTCTGGGTTTCCTGATTTTGACCCTTGCTTGTGTTTTTGTTATTGAATATGCCTACCTTTGCTCTGACCCCTGCTATTGACTTTGACAGTTGTTTTTGGATTAGCCCCAATAAAGAGCATGCTGAGTTTACACACTTGTGGCCTGCCTTCATTAACCTCACGTTACACCTGCATTCTGTTTTAACACTGAAATCAAGATTAAACATATAGATGGTTTGCTCATATGTATTGGATTATGGTCTCTTTATTTGTCATTTATGCCAGCATAAATGTTATTGGGAATACACTGTATGTGACAGGCAGATGAGTAATACTGTACCTTAGTACTATGTGTAGTAGCCATCTGTCTAATGCATAGCAGGAGTGAACACATCATAAGCTTGGGTGCCCAAGACAAGCCGATTTCATGATATAGTTATTAATTTTCCATTCGTAGCTGCCTGACAGTTGAGTAAGTTCAACAACAAGGGAAAGAAAGTAAACCCCACTTCCCATGGAAGTGTGCAACACTCATTTGGAGTGTATATTAAAACATTATGTATATTGATGCCGTAACTCTAGCATGTGCTTCTGAACACCTACCTGCTGCACTACACATATCAGCCAAGTCACTATCTGAATGATAGTATAAGGATTTGCGCAGGATAAGGAACAAGCAGGTATGTAAAACATGCAGGTATGTAACAATACTGATAAAACTGAGCAAAATAAAGTCAAGCACAAAGATGTCATAAACATAACTCTCCTGCTAGCATAACACACAGTCAACTCGCGGATACACATACCGAGAGAAAAAAGATATTAGCCAGAAACAAATATTACATATGGTACATAAAATCTTTATCGGAAGATAGGCCAATGGCTACATAGTTGTACACTCACCAAGGAATTCATATATTTTTGGACTTTTCTTTTAGTCTAAAGGGTAATTTACTTAACTAGCTCACTAGCTGGTTATATGTCTTGTTTTGTTTTGTTTAGCTGTCACTTTTTAGCCTAGTCAATGAGACTTCCACAAAAACATAGAACTGGGCAGCACACTGGAGCTTCCACCTGCCCAGTGGCCTTGCTGATAAATTTATGACTTATCCAGCCCTGCATAGTTTCAACACCAGATACTGTCTGGACGTCTGGTTCTACTTGCTTGTTCTGCCCAGACTTACTATGTGCCAAATTCCAGTTTGAAATCCTGCATTTTTTTATTTTTTTTTAAGTTCAATGTCCCATGTGATTATAATTCCGTGGACAAAAAGTGCTCATTCCACAGTGATGGTTCTTTTAATCAGTGAATCACTTGGAAAATGAAAGCTCCGCCATTTTATACATCACCATCATATTGGAAATTGTTATACTATCCTGAAAGCTCAAGCTGATTTGACACTATCAGACACTATATGGCCAAAAGTATGTGGACACCTGAGCACACCTTTATGTGCTTGTTCAATATCCCATTCCTGATTTAGTCCCTCTTTGCTTTTATAATAACCTTCACTCTTTTCTCAGAAGGATTTCTGCTAGATTTTGGAGCATGGCTGTGGGGATATGTGCTCATTCAGGCTCAAGAGCATTAGTTTTCCGTGCTCACGCTAAAAGGGAGGGGCTAAAAAATTTACTATCAGTAACTTGACAATTATGAAACCATTATAGTCGAGCCTTAGCATGGGGCCTTGCGATAGGCTGACTCAAAGAAAGACATGGAACACCATTCATGCTTGCCCTTTTGTCAAGTGTTTCAAGTCTGCAATTGTCCAGTGTTTTTCCAAATGTAATCATCGATGTTTGAGTGTTTTATTGGCATGTTTGGACTTTCTGCTTTTGAAACTTAACTCTGGCATGTGCTGACATTCCGATATATATTTATCACCAGTTGCATGCACATACTTCTCTCAACCATGTCAAGCTCAGTGACGTTGGCCATCTGTTCTTAGATCCTTCACTGAAGATGCCTGGGTGGTCAGCAAACTCTGCATACCACAACCCTCACCCAGCTATGTTAAAAGCGTCTGCAGATTGTAAAGCTCATGGCAAATTTCATTTGGAGAGCCTTCTGTGTAAATCATAAACAAGGGCTCTATCAAATAAAGTGCATTCAACTGGAACTTTAATTAAAATCCGACCACATGGTTTCATGAATGCAAATTTGTCAGAGTTCACATTGGCCTTGTATGAAAAGTGATGTATGGTTAAAGTTACTGAGAGAGGTGGGGTTAAGAGTCAGAGCTTTTCTTATGACTCCATTTGTATGAAATCCTATGAAATTTCTCTTGCGCACTCATGCAGTGTTCAAGCTATGACTGGTAACATGTTGCTTTTGAAACTTAAGTCTGCCACGTGCTGACATTCTGACATGCATTTATCACTGGTTGCATAATTATTGTCTGGGGTCAGCAGTTTTGGATTATCTAAGTGGTCAAGCGGTCAACAATAATCTACAAGTTTAAGAAATTTGATAATACCACCTGGATTTTACCCAAAAGAAAGGCATTGGTTTCAATGAAAACAATAAATGATAGACAACACACAACACTCCATTGTTGGCTTAAATATTTCACCAGAGTTGAATTTTAGTTGAAACATACTTGACATAACCATGCGACAGCAGTGGACCACAATATTTTAATGGGTTTTTCCAGGAATTCCAGGAAATATGGTGAAACAAAATCAATTTCCACTCCTAAACACATACCACAAACCGTCATTCGGCATTCATTTGTTTGGCTTCAGTATACACTTTATCCTGGTCAGGATCAGGTGGGGGATCCCAGGAACTCTGGGTTCGAGGTGCAAACACACCCTGGATTGGATGCCAGTCCATTTCAGTGCACCATGCACGCAAACTTTCACACACTCACTCACATCTACCCATTCATACATAACCAGTAAACCTTACATACATTTTTGTAAACCAGAGAACCCACATGGACACTGAAAGAACATGCAAAACTCTGCAGAGATAAGATCAAACTGAGAACCTTGGAGCTGTGAAATGGCAAACGCCACCATGCCCTGCACGCTACGCTGCACCATATATAAATGGATTTTGCGATAAATGTCAAAAATGTTATTGTGTGCTCAGCCTTATAGTTCCCATGACATTGCTTACATTGCTTACATTGCTAGTTTTTCCATGTGGGCCAAATCCAGTCAAACAAAGACAGAAAGATAGATAGAGAGTATTTTATTGATCCCCAAGAGGAAATTTGGTAAAGTGTTCTCATAAATGACAGTATACAGCCATGTACTGCAATGCATTAGACCTAAATGCTCAAAGAAAACATGAAAGAAAGGGTCAGATTAAGAGAGATGTATAAGTGAATACATCTCTCCCGGCTAATCTCAGATTATCTCTTGGCTTGTATTCTGAGTGTGGGTGTCTTTTAACATGCATTCATGTACGTGCTTCTTTGCATGTGCAGGCCTTAGACAGACAGCATTAAATGTCAAACAGTTGTCAACATTCAATAATAATCCCTTTCAATATGCAACAGATATTTAACTACAAACCTTTGTTGGTACCTGTCAATTTGTGACTGTCTATGATATAGTATGGCTTTGTTGCAGCAACATTCTTGAATGTTTCGACTTTTTAGGTCCATGAACTAGCTACAATGCCACGCATAAGTATATATCAAGAATATAATAATGCCGGTTATATCAATTTCAGCTGCAGGCAGTAACACTACAAAATCTGGACATGTTCAAATGGGGGTGAATACTTACTGTACAAGTATACAATAAGCAAGTTACTGTAGATTTTAAAGGGTGTAAGCTTTACAGTGGCCAATTTAAGGGGTTTCAGACAAACATCATCATGAAGCAAGCCCAGAGATAACTGGTGATGGGTGCTGATGCCAGTGTTGGAAAGGAAGCTCCTTAAAGATCCCCATACTCCATGTTACAGAGTCACCATCATTTTATTTTAATGGGTCGGGGAGGGAATGTGGCTTAAAGTGGGCATAGGATGGTTTGCTCCCTCATGATCCCTTCCACCTCCATTACTATGCTGTGTGTGTATTCAGTGAGTGTCTAATTCATTTTAATAATCATGAAATGATGAATGCTCTATCAAAAATCTAATTGCTATGGTTGATCACTGTAAATTCTAGTTTTCTATAAATGCTATATTTAAAAACAACAACAACAACAACAACAACAACAACAACTGTAGGTGCTGTTCTTGACAGACACTCTATAGAACTTTGAAAAACTCTATAGAAATTTAAAAATGTGTAATATCTTTTTACATTCATGTTTTGCTTATTTTTCTAGGCTATTTTGAATGCTCTAAACCAGAGCCATCGCAAGACAACATCGCACACAACGTGTCTCAAGGAAAAGGAAAATTAAAATGCCATGAGCATTAGATATGGTTGGCTTCATTTGGGGTATTTTTGGCCCAAATTCCAAATGAGGTGAAAAATGGCTGTTTTTTTTGGGGTGAGCTTATTTTCTTTGGGTTGGAATTGGGCTCTAGTGAAGCATAAAAAAAATAAAAAAAGCTGGCACAATGAAATATATGTTAGATTCTCGTGCTATAAGATAATTGATGCTAATGAGCATTAGTATTGTTTTAGTCCAGTTAGAGCTGTGAATTGCTGTAAAGCTTCAGGAACTAAGCTGGAAATGAAAATGAATTGGATAATCTAGGTGTGAAATCTGGATAAACACTTATTGATTTGTTTTGTAGCTGAATCACCATTGCCCCAGTTTAGAACAAGGGATTGTTCTGTTTCCTATTTTATCTTGACTGATGTCTGTCTATATCTATATAAATATAATATCAATCATCCATGTTTATTTAGATCATAGAAAGCACAGTAGTAGCAAAGTGAGATTTGTATAAAAAATGCAAAGCACTCTTCATGTAGTCATATCCCAGGTTGTGCTGTAGAAAACACACTGCCATAGTATTCCACTTGTTTTACATTGAGGTGGAGAGCTCAGTGGTGAGCTTAATCCAAAAGCCACAGCATAATTTTAATACCAAATCATGCAGGGTTGTTTTTATGAATGTTGTAGCAGATGACCTCGACAGGACCCAGGAACAATTTAATATTTAAAAAATTAAGTTAAAAAAATAGTCTCTCAAAAACCTGAGAATTTTTTTTTCCAGAATGTATATCAATGTTTTCAGTTTGCACACTGCAAAAATGCATTTACTCACAAGATTCCTCTCATAACTAGTTGCATAAGTAATGCAGTCACATTGGGTTAATATATGATATGAAGCAAGAAATACTGTCTACATGGAGGGATTGTGTGAATGAGAATAGCATACATAAACAATGCATAATAAGCATTCAGGGCATAATATCTGTTGAGGCCAAAGGAAGGCACTCATAAAGAGATGCATAGCACAAGCTGGACTAGCGAAGCCCAATTTTCCACAGAAGTAAAAGTGTGAGTAGTGAAGAGAAAATAATAGTTTTACATTTCAATGTAAATATTAAAAGTAAATGTTAAATATAAATGTAAATATAAATGTTAAATGTAGATATTCAATATAAATATTAATGTTAAATGTAATTATAAATGTTTCATTTATGTGCTAATTGACCCCACAGTTTTGGAGTGTGTGTCTCGGAGTGTCTGTTTCGGAGTGTGTGTCTCGGAGTGTGCGTCTCGGAGTGTGTGTCTTACAGCGTACTGTACTAGTTCTGGAACATGGTTGAGGCTGTAAAAAGCTGGTGGCATTTTTTAAAAACAGATTTAAAAAGGTCCACAGCCACCAATATCTTGTTTTAAAGCAAATAATTAGAATTAAATCAAAGCAATTTCTACAAACATATGCTATGGCAAGGGAAAATTTAAACGCAGACTTATCTACAATGTACAGAACCATTTCTATTTTCTATGGAAGTCCAGAAAGGCCTTTTTTTTCTTGTGATCTTAAGATAACAAATGTTTTCTCGAGATCACAAATTATCTATCACATGATGTCGAAATGCACAATTAGGCATATACTGTATGCTGTACAGCATGGATGAGTGTGTCCAGTTTTACTTTAATCAGAGAATGCTGCAGAAGGTAAGAGGTGAAGCAATGATAGAGCTTCTGCTTTCACTTTTCAACACCAAATCGTGGGTTTGAGCCTGTGCATGGGTGACCAGGTGGAGTTTTATTTTATTTTATTTTTCCCAAATTTCCTCTTGTGAATCAAAAAGTAGATCTATCTATCTATCTATCTATCTATCTATACTATATGCCCAAAAGTTTGTGGAAACCTGACCATAACATTCATACAGCATGTGCTTGTTGAACATCCCATTCCAGGTTTAGTCCCAATTTGCTGTTATCCTCCACTCCTCTGGGGAGGCTTTCCACTACATTTGGAGCATGGCTGTGGGGATTTGCGCATTGAGCCACAAGAGCATTAGTGAGGTCAGGTACTGATGTTGGGCGAGGAGGCCTGGGGGGCAGTCACCATTCCAGTTCATCCCATAGGTGTACAGTGGGGTTGAGGTCAGGGCTCTGTACAGGCCACTCGAGTTCTACCACTCCAACCTTGGCAAAACATGTCTTCATGTGATAATGACAGTGTGCACAGGGACGTTGTCATGCAGGAACAGGTTTGTGCCCCTTAGTTCCAGTGAAGGGAAACTGTAATGTTATAGTCTACAAAGACATTCTATACAATTGTGTGCTTCCAAATTTGTGGCACCTGTTTGGGGAACAACCACATATGGGTGTGATGGTCAGGTGTCCGCAAACTTTTGGCTATATAGTGTATGTAAATTAGGTGTTATGTGGTAAAGTGACCAATCCAAGCCACAGACTTGAATGATGGCTGAGAAGCACATTAGTGCGAGAGAGTTCTGTCTGACAGTCGCTGAGAAACTTAAAACAATTAAACATAGCAGTTTCCCTGTGTGAGCTACTTGGTCTCCATGATCACCTGGGTACAGAGTAGATATCTTTTTTTTTCCTTTTTCATGGCAAAACATTTTCTTTTCACCTCACTTAATTCACACTTAATTTGTCTTCTCTGTAATTTTTCTCCAGATTTTGTCCTTTTTAGGTGACGTTACACTGTTAGTAATGTTTTTAACTGGCATAGGCATGAGTCAAAATAACTTCCACTTCCGCCCCTGAGAAACTCCTTTTCTTTTGCTATTTTGTCCTCAATTTGTGCTTTCAGTCTCTGTCAGCTTTATCTTTTATGTAGTTTTGTAGGCGTCATTTAATGCAAAAGAGCTGCGGTGTGCACTCACGGTGCACTTTACGGGTGATTGGCATTCATCAATAGACACACGTGAGAACAAAGAAAATCAACATTACTCAAACTTTTTAAAATCTGGCAGGAATTTTGTCTTTGGTTTGGCCTATAAAAACATTTACACACGACTTTACTAAAAAAAATGTACAATCGATGCCCATTGTCTGGTTGTACAGAAGCAAATGCAGAGTAGAATGCCTAAGCAAAATTTGTCCTCTTGAAGAATAGCATACATTTGGCTGCATTAGCATACATTTACCTACACCTCAGGTAAAGATACCTTTAAAAGGCATCAGTAGCTCTACATACACCAATGGGCTTTGTAAAGACTAGTTATTAATCAGACATGATGGCATGTCATGGAATGACAGCCTGAAGGTTTATAGACATGTCTGCAATAACATTTCATACTGTATTGTCATTTAGAAGATTAATTCCCTACAATCTTCTCAAGCATCATTTTTCTTTTGCTTCCAATACAAACCAGCATCATTATTATGAGCACTTAAAGCCACCATCTATTTGGTTGGACTGTGGGAAAGATTTGAGGTCTTACCAGCGATGCAAATGACTATCCACAATCATAAACACAACTAATCTTTGTCTGAATGAGAACGTCTCCCTGCCAGAATCCCCACACTATTTTTTTTTCTTATCTAAAAATCAACATCACTTCAACAAATTGAAATCAAGAGTAAAATATTTACTAGGTCAGACTAGGAGCCAGGAAGTGAAAAAAAAAAGTCTGCCCACATTGCACATATCTTTCATCTGAAGCAGGCCTGCAGCATTCAGGAGCATAACAGAGAGATTGATTACTTAGTTAATCTTTTAGAAAGGAGACATTAATTATAAAGCACACCCAAAAGGCTTTAAACATTCCACCTCATGTTATGCAATGAGGAATAAAGTCATCCTACAGTCAAATCTTAGCTCGAAATGTTTCAAAAGCTTTGTTTTTTTGGTGTGAAGGAAATACTTGCTGCTATCAAGAGGTGAATCTTCAACGTGTATGCACAGAGGTTTGTGCACTAGCAATGTACACTTACATAAAAAGTACACTCCTGGGTGAAAAAAATGGGCCAAACCCAAAATGGCAAATATTAAGCTTTTAATGGTGTTAGCAACAAATTCAGAAAATTAGCAAGAATGAAACAAATGCACTCCTGAGAGCTCCTGTGCCATCATTTGCTGGTTTACTTTTGAACTGTTTGGGGAAAAGCTAGAAACAGGGAAATTCACTTATATAATCTTGTACGCAAAGGTAAAATCATGATAATGATTAAAATGTTTGATGTAAAATTCAACCTAACACATATCTGGGTGTACAAAAATTTCCAAAAATATCTTCTGGAATGTTTTTTCTATTTGTTCTTAAAAGATGAGTCATTATTTGGTTATCTGCCACACCTGATGCGGCCCATCAAGGACCACAAGGCTTAAACATTTAAAGAAACCAAAGGGAAAAGCTTCCTATACTAACTCCCTTTATCTATTTGTTTAATTCTTGCTCATTTCCTGACCAGTGATTTATTGTTAACACCATTAAAAGACTAATATTTTGCCATTTTGGGCTTGGCCCAGTTTTTTTTGCCCTGCAGTGTATGTACTCTGGCACGTACTTTACATAGAACACAGTGTACTCTGAGGTGATATATCCAGCTAAATTATCATAGAGAAGAACGTGTTCCATTGGCAAAAAATCTTGAAAGAGACTTCTTTTTTATCTCTATAGTTTCTAGGCAGCAAATGAAAATAAAAGGGAGCTGTCTGCTTAAGTATCCTACCTCTGAGACAAAAAACCGCACATGCCTTGAGTTCCAGTAGAGATCTCCACAAAGTCACACCCTGTTCTCAGATCTGCAGAGATAATGATGTGTCACATTCATTCAGCTATACTTTTTTGAAGTGTCCTACTGTACAACCATATATGTATATTTGGAGAAATGTGCAATTTACTTTTGATATACTACCATATCTAAATACACTTGCTGAGAAATACACACGAGGTATTTTGCTATGCTGGCTTAAATGCTTGGAGAGATGTACACTAGTGCACATTTTATATGCTAGCATTTGTACGTGTACTTGAAGAGAAATACACTAAGTGCCAAATACTCAATATTCCTCTATTATTATTTGATATACTCCATTATTTTAGTTGTAGATGTAGTGGTATGGGTACAAAACGTTTTTAGTACACTAAATTCTCAAGTCTACTTATTTATTGTTCACTTGAATTGTTATGTTTTTATGTGCGTAAGTTGTAATACAGTAAAATATTACTAATATAATAAATGATTAATTTTTTTTATCAAGCATTTAAAATTGTATTTGGAGATGAGATTTCAGTTCTAGTTTGATTAAATATCATTTTACTGTGCGGCACTCTGAGCAACACTTGAAAAATAATCACTCAGTAAACTAACCTATGAACATAATGGACAGAAAACCCTTTTCTCTGTGATCAGAAGATTGCTGATGCCAAGTGTGGCTTGTCTCTCTGTGTCTCCTAAATGATCATGTCTCTTTGTTTGTTTCATTGTATTACTCCTAAGGAATTTTAGGAGAAACACTTGTATCAAAGTTGATATCTAAACATTGATATATGAGTAAGAATCGATAAATCAATAAATCTCCTGAGATATCAAGGAGAAACCTTTAAAGAAATTTTCCTCAACATGGAAAAAAAATTGTTATATGGAACCAAATGTTTGATCTTGTTAGTAGCTCATAACTTGAAACGCTTAGCTTGTTTCCAGCCAACACAAAAGAAGTAGCTGCATAACCTGATGGTTTAGCAATATACTGTATATTATCAGAATCATTTTATTTGCCATATACATTTACATGTATTAGGAATTTTTCTTGGTGTTTGGTGACCACATGATACATTCAACACACACATCACATTTGTTGTTCCTCATTCGGTTGCTCCCATTAGGGGCATTGGTCCGTGTATTTGATTTGGCACAGTTTTTACGCCGGATGCCCTTCCTGACGCAACCCTCCCCAATTTTATCCAGGCTTGGGACCGGCACTGAGAACCAGTGGCTGGGGTTGGTTCCCTAGCCAGGAATCAAATCCGGGCCACAGTGGTGAGAGCGCTGTGGTCTAACCACTAGTCCTCCAGGGACCCTAGACAACACAACACAACACACATTTACTATCCTAATATACAAATATTGCACCTTAAACAGAAAATATATATCATATGACATCATACACATCATATATATATCAGGAAAACAGCAGAACTAATTACAAAATACTTGACTTCAAAGCAAAGCCTTGATACTGAAAAAAAACTTACTCATTCAGCAGACACTTTTACTCAAAATGATTTATAATTATTAATATAGTTGAGGTCTAAAAGCCTTGCTAAGCATCCCAGCAGTAGTTCTGTGGTTACACTGGGATTCAAACTCACAACCTTCTGATTATTACCACTTTACTCCATTATGTTCATAAGGTAACCATGTGGCCCTGATTTACTAAGATCCCAGATAAGGGGCTAATTTGAATGTGCTATTAGTAGAAAAAATATATAAATGACATCACATTCAAAATAGAAGATGGAAAAGATTAATTGTTCTTGATTGCTGTAGTGAGCTTGAACATCAAATAACTCTCCAGGAAGAGTAAACAGTTGCCGCAAGTATGCGTAATTACAAGTATGATGTAGACATGAGGTAAATTTAAAGGAATTTTTTTTTACAGGCTCTCAAATTGCTATTATTATTGCATGCTGCAAAGCTCTGGCAAATATTTAAATGAAACCATGTCACGGAATGCTAGAGGAGGCAGATGCAAGTGCAGGTAAACATTTATTTTTACAGTAAAATAGGTGAAACATAACAACTAGGAAACAATAACAAGAAATAATGAGGCTAGACAACAACATGAACATGACACAAGAGAATGGTGACAATGACTAAAGACTGACAAGGAGTGCTACACAATACTAACTTCAATACCCATGATAATTAGACAACAGCGTGATTCAGATGCTCGTGATCATGTGACATGGTGTGTGTATTGAAAATGTGATGTGTGCTGTAGTCCAGCACTGTATCGGCACTACCCTGACAAACAAATTAAATGTAATAATATTAATGAGTTATTATTAAATTATTAAATCAATTATTATTTTTATTATTATTATTATTATTATTAGTAGTAGTAGTAGTATAAATCCTAAGACATTATTTCTAGAAACTAATTAATTTATGCTTGCATTTGGTCTCTGAATGGTGGAAACAGGTTTATGCAAATTTAATACCTGCCTATCTGTCAAATAAATTTGCACACACAATCTGTTTCATGAAGTTACTTTCAGGCTGCAGTAAATCGCATTGCAGCTTCTACATGTATTGATTTCCATGGACACCACCTTATATTTATGGTAGAAATATCCTAAATTGCATATTCGTAAAGGCACAGATACAAAAAGGACAAAATATGCTATTTTGCTCATGTTAAAGAGAAATCCTAAAATACCCCGTTAGTAAATCAGTTTGCATGGTTTTGGAGGGAGTTCTGAAGTTTTCTTTTTCTTTTTTTTTTTTTTTTTTTTTACATGTGCAAATCTGTAGCAAATCGGAAGCCAATCAACCTTTGTGCAGAGTCAACAGGGGACCAATAAAATACACTATCTAACTACAAGCTATCTATATACATTGATTGAAAAGTAGGTCCAGTAAGAACAACATACGTATTCCAGATGATAAAATGATTATTAATATATTATTATTAATGATTATTAATATAGCGAACGTAGGGTCTTGGAGAATAAATCTGATGAAGGCTGAAATGTCTATAGTATTTGTGCCCTTTTTATGTCACTTTATTTCAGCTTTTGTATCATAGTGTACATCTGCTATAGTATATGTCCAAAATATTCAGGTAACAATCTCAATAATTGTACAGAGAGATTACGTTAGGAGAAAAGATTTAATGTTAAATTATCTTAAAGACTGTTTAATTAGTGTCTGCCAAACCAACAGGAAGTGGAAAGAGCATTTCAGTGTACTTTAACTAGGATTGCATTTCCTCTTCAAGCACTCAGCGGACACACAAACTAGAGTAATGTGATCATCTGAGTCACAGGTCAAGGATTTATCTTGCAAGTCCTTAAGAAGATTTGTAGGCAAAACATAGAGCTTGTGGCTCTCTATGTCTATGTACTGTAGAACCTCTCCTTCACTGAAGGAGAAAAGAGTGCTGTTTACTTAACGTAAAGAGATACTATTATATACCACGATTCATAGTGTTTAAATAATAATAATACTATGGGAGTCTGGATTAGTTTATACATAGAGCATGGGTATGTGTTAAAGTAATTTTAATTAAAGTTTTAGCTCTACAGAAATGTCAACCAAACTGCTCTTTACTGCTAAGATGTGCTTGCATAGTGCATAGATTTCCAATCATTTATACACAACACAGCAGGTGGTCTCTGTGCTGTGCTTCCTGAACCCAGTCTTGTTTTCAAAGGCAGACTGTTTGCCTGTTTATTTCAGCTTAATTCAGACTCTTGGCAGCCCATGTTAGTACATTTCTTAAAGCTCACATGCCGAGAGCCGAGCCATGGTAATAAGGGATTAAACAGATAAGCTTAGGTAGGCCTGTGCCAGAAAAAAAGGCCAGGGAAAGGCAAACAAGTCATCGCTTGGCTTCCATTAAGTCATTTAACAGTCAAATAGTGCTGGGAGTGCTGCCCTAGTTAGCAGATCTACAGTATGGTAGTTATAGTATTAACTCAGAATGCTTAGAAATATGATCTTTTGGTTTCTGTTTGAATTCATCTTTCTACTTTTTCCACATTCGTCAGCTTCATGTGGCTTGATTTACTCTAGATAACCAATGAACTGGGAAATATCCACGGAGACTGTTCAGACCTGGGTCAGTCTTAAGCGTCTGTAGCTGCTTTCCCTCTTCCTACTTCGAATGTGTTTGTGTACATGAGGTTTATCCTCAGGTCTCTTGAGACTCTCTTAGCGCAGATGTATTCCGTGACTGAAAGCAGCACTCGGGATGATTATTCGTAAAGGTCACCGTTTTAGGTTTATTTGGGCTGGACAGAAATAACAACATTATGTAATGATTGTAAGGATTGTAGTGTAGACGTTTTAAAGCATGGAAATCCTCAGCGTGTTTCACTTGTTACATTGCTGTGTGTGTAAATGAAAAGGGACCACCAACAGGCAACACTTCTGCACCTGATAAACCACATGCATTACCATGTCAGTGTCACTGCTGTGCTGAGAATGAGAATCAATTCAATTCAATTGTATTTCTGGAGCGCTTTTAACAATCATTGTCAGAGAAGCAGCTTTACAGAAATCTGGATGTAGATCCTGAGACGACATAAGGATGAATCTTTGAGAGGAAAAAAAGGCTCAAAAGGGAAACCATCATCTTCTTGTTGACACAGGATAGTGGGATTATAAATAATTACAATATACAGGTGAAGAAGAGTAAAGAAAAAAATTACTAAGTGCGCTGAGAGGATATTCAGTATGAACAGATTGTGAATAAGTGTCCTGGAATGAACACAGGACAGTCTTGTATGTATGATTACATACAGATCTACAGTATCCGCGTTAATTATCAACTGAAGTAACAATGAGTTTCAGACATCTACTGTTTTTGGGCAGTGCTTATCTTTAGAATGTCTATGTGGGATCATCCACAACAGCAGACACTGAGTCACAGTACAGAAACTCCAACAAGAAGTAGAGAATCAGGATATTATGCAGTGTAAGGACCTCTTGGAATAAATCCAGAGTAGATTTCAGTGTGGCAATGTGATGTTGCAATATAAAATGGTGGATATTTTTCCACCACAGAAAGAAGAAAGAATTTTTTTTTTTTTTTTTTTAGCTCTACTACAGACCATGGATAATGTCAAAATTCTAATGAAATTCAACCTGATTTTCAAAATGTCAGGAAGATTTTAAAAGCCTGTTAAACAATATGACTCACCAGACAATTGCTCAAAAGGTTAGACTTCACTTTTAACAATATAATCAGGTGAATAAGTACAACGAAATTACATTGTGTGCCCTTTTGGTTGATGGAACTTCTTAAGTTGGTAAAATTAAATTGATGATATCAGTCATAGGACTAATAGCAGAGTGCTAGGTCAGTTCAGTAAAATAAATAAATAAATAAATAAACAAATAAATAAATGAATAGCCAATTCGAACACACAGATGGTTAAACTTCAGAATACACCTAGTCTAATGAGCAGCCAAATTAAATGCCCTTCACAGAGCCACCCTGAAACAAAGCTGAAACCCTACTCTGAGTGTATCTTTCCCATATCACTGGCTAGAACACTTTCTCAGTTCACTAGGAACGAAGTTACTTAAATAAATCCCAGTCCTAACATGATATAGGAAGTTATGTTGAATTTCTCAAATCTGATTGGTCAGAAAGTGTGGATTAATTTTTTTATGGCAGTATTGCTGACATGAGTTCAGGTTTATATTAATGTGCTTGTTGTAATATGTTATTGTTTCTATTGTAACAGCTTATTCACGGGGACTTGTAATTTCAACGCTCCTCATGATTTGAAAACTTGTTATTTAACAAAGAAAAACATATCATTATTGGTATGGAGAAGCTTTCTGTAAGCTTCTGAGGTGTTTGTCTAGAAGTCTCCAGTGTCACTCCTTTGTAACAGTCAGTAAGTTGTCTTCTGTGGAACAGTCTGCAACACAGGGGACCTTGTGCTTTCTGGTTTCTCAGAAACACAAGTTCAATGACCACTAGATACCGTGGTATACTAAAATTTTTCAGTGGTACATCTTCCTCTGTTTCTGTAAAAGTACTCTGTTGCAATACAACAGGAACGTCTCTAGAGTCTTTCTTCTCAGAATGTAAAAATAAAAATAAATAATGACCTCATCTGGGAATAGGACAAAAGACACTAATATACCTAGCTTTCTTATATTCTAGGTCATGACATTGTTATGTTCTAAATTCTCAGTGGGTTGTTGTTCTGCCTGGGGAAAACCTTGTGCGATGTCTCTATAATGAGGCCAACAGAATGGACAGTGCAGGAAAAGAATATTTGTCAGTGAAATTAGTTGCTTTCAGGATTTGTGTTTGAGCCAGCACAAGGGTAAATTAGATGTATGTGGACCATGCCGGGAAGTTTCTTTCATGTGCCTGCTGGAAAACATGCCAATGAAGTTCTATGCACAGTAAAGAAAAAGATCTTTGAATCCAGAGCCCATGAAGAACTACACATGTGAGCATTGCGGAAGAAGAACACTTTTAGTACAGAACCAAAAGTACAGATTTTAAAATCCCGACTGCACTTCTGTGCTGGAGATCAAGTCTTTTGATTCTGTACCACACCAGCCTATAGTCACATTTGAGGCCACCATCACCATAAAAGTGGCCTGGAAAATGTGGTGCATATTTCTGGCCGTGTTTGTTTGTCGTATGTGCACCTATACTGTATGTAGGTGCACTGCAGCTGGTAGCTCATAAATATAGAAGACATTGTTTTTGTGCATGGAAATATTACCTGTTTATAAAGTACAACATCAGTGTCAGATCTCTGGACAATTATTTCTGGACTACAAACTCAGAGAGATGTTGAATTCTGCATTCTCATTGGATAAAAGGTGTTGATTAACTTCAGCTGTCACCAAAACTCGACAGTTGAAGACTAGAAAAAGACCAGGTGATTTTTTTTCTAATCTTCAACTGTCCAGTTTGGGTGAGTCTGTGCCCATGATAGCCTCAGATTCTTGTTCTTGGCTGACAGGAGTGGAACCTGATGAGGTCTTCTGCTGTTGTAGCCCATTCACCAAAAGGCTCAATGTTTTGTGCATGCTGAGATGCTTTTCTGCTCACCACTGTGGTAAAGAGTGATTATTTGAGGTATTATATCCATCCTAGCAATTTTTTCTTTGACCTCTTTCATCAACAAGGCATTTCCACCCACAGAACTGTCACTCACCCATTACATGGTCGCTCTTGCACCATTGTGTGTAAACTCTAGAGACTGTTTTGTATGAAATTCCCAGGAGATCAGCAGTTTCTGAAATGCTCAAACTAGCCCATCTGGTTCCAACAACCATGCCACGATCAGAGTCACAGAGATAACATTTTTTCTTCATTCTGATGTTAGATGTGAACATTATTCAAAGCTCTTGACCTGTATCTTCTTTTTTTTTTTTTTGCATTGAACTGCTGCTACATGATTGGCTGATTAGATAACTGTACGAATGGGCAGGTGTACAGGTGTTCCTAATAAACTTAATGGTAAATGATAACAGGAAATAACTTGTTTCAAGGACATTCTGCAGCACTACTATAAATCGTTAAAAATATATATCTTGTTATTCTTTGATAAATAAAGAATTGTAATCGGCAGACTGCTGTGGTATAAGAGGAATAAATCTCTTGTTCCTTGTTATAGGAAAATAATCCACTTTACGTCACTGATTATTATTACAATCACGTCACTTCATGTCACTGATTATTATTATTATTATTATTATTATTATTATCTTATAATAGCATACCCTATTATGTTTTATTCCTTACATCATTCTGTCATTCCAAACATGGTACATCATATAGTCAGATAATCAACTTTGCAAAATGTAGATGAACAAAAACACATTTCTATGGATTTTTTTTAAGACCACTTAGAAATTGAAGTCCATGAGGGAGGCTGAACATTATCTTATAGATTTATAGTGTATACTAACTTGTAGGTAATCAAAATTGTTAAACTACCTGCAAATGTAAAATATATATTATATAAGAACAATATTTGCATACAGTACAACAAAAACCTGATGTAGATATATTCTGCAGCAAACACACCTCACTGGTTTCATTGTTTTGAGCAATTTCCTGAGTTCCCCTTTGTGTTTTTCCACTACAGAGTCAGTTGGCTTTGCCTTTTGGCAGAATTTGGACTCTGCATACCATGTGATGTGATAACAGTTTTCTGAGGGTTACTGTTTTTCAAGAAACCACAGTCTCAACTGTTTTTCTCATCTTCCTGTCACATGGCTGGCTGTCACATGGTGTGACATGGTTACAGGCTTACAAAATGATAACTTTTTGTTTCACTTTTGTAAGGTGGACTTTTGTGTATTTCTTAACCTGATTTCAAAACCTGTTTAAAAATCAGTTTAATCCATCTAGTGCGCAATGGCTTGTTTACGGCTTTTAAAGCTGAAGAAAAGGAGCAGGAAAACACCTCGGAGGGTGAGCTTACGACTTCCCTATTTTGACTTCCCCTCTTGCTGCTCTGGAAAAGTACTGAGATGCTGAGCCCAATAGAGGAACACTCAAATTTCTCTGTCTGTATTACTCTCAGAAGAGAAACCTTGTATATCCCCTCATGACTGGTGACACACTTGCTTGTTTTGATTGTTTTTCATTATGCCAATACCTGTGAGTATTACAAATTCCTATGAGCTGTAGATTCCTCACTGACAATATTGTTTACAGTAATAGTGAAAATGCTCAGGCTTGAAAAATTCTTGGAGAAAAATAGCAATTTTTTGATGTCCCAATTTGTTTAATATTTCCAGGGTTAATCATGGCCTAGATAATGCCTCATTACACCTTGTAAAAGCTGGAGTCAGGTCAGTTCATTTCTGAAATAAATAAATAAAAATCTGATGTCACATATTGTGTTGTTAAATATAGGTCAAACTATGATTTAGGAAGCGACAGAGCTTCTGATGTGGGAGGCAGAGACTGTGAGGACAGTATTGTTCAGTTTGTTATATGTATTGTTTGAAGAGTCTCATCTCATTGTTGATACCACGCAAATGTAGATCTGTTTCTGTCCTAAGGGTTTTATTTAAATTACAACACTTGAGTGGCTAGATATTTTCCAAAATGACTTTAAAATATCACTTGATTATTTTCTGGAGGAAATACATTCACAGAGCACTTTGTTAGAAACATCTATACACCTACGCTTTCATGCAATTATCTAATCAGCCAGTTGTGTTGCAGCAGTGCAATACATAAAATCATGCAGTTACGGGCCAGCAGCTTTGGGTAATGTTCACATCAACCATCAGAATGGGGAAAAAAGTGATCTTAGTGATTATGTCCATGTCATGATTGTTGGTGCCAGACGGGCTGGTTTCAGTGTTTCTATAACTGCTGATCTCCTGGGATTTTCACATACAGCAGTCTCTAGAGTTTACTCAGAATGGTGCAAAAAAACATCCAGTGAGCGGCAGTTCTTCAAACGGAAATGCCTTGTTGATGAGAAAGGGCAACTGAGAATGGCCAGACTGGTTTGTGCTGAAAGAAAGGCTACAGTAGCACTTTGTACAATTGTGGTGAGCAGAAAAGCATCTCAGAATGCACAACATATTGTACCTTGAGGTAGATGGGCTAAAACAGCAGAAGACCACTTCAGGTTCCACTTCTGTCAGCCACGAACAGAAAGCTGAGGCTGCAGTGGGCACAGTCTCACCAAAACTGGACAATTGAAGACTGGAAAAATATAGCCTGGTCTGAAGAATCTCTATTTCTGATGAGGCACACAGATGGTAGGGTCAGAATTTGGCATGAACAGCATGAATCCATGGACCCAACTTGCCTTGTGTGAGTAATCCAGGCTGGTGGCACACTTTGGCACACTTTGGGCCCGTTAATACCAATCAAGCATCTCTTGAATGCCACAGCCTATTTGTTGCCGACCATGTGCATCCCTCCATGTCTACAATTTACTCATCTTCGAATGGCTACTGCCAGCATGATAATGCACAATGTCACAAAGCAAAAGCCATCTCAATCTAGTTTCATGAACATGACAATGAGTTCAAGTCTTCAGTGGCCTTCCCAGTCACCGGATCTGAATCCACCAGAACACCTTTGGGATGCGTGAGAACGGGAGATTTGCACCATGAAAGTACACCTGAAAAAATCTGCAGGAATTGTGTAATGCAATCATATCAGCATGGACCAGAATCTCAAAGGAATGTGGAATGTGGAACTGAGGCTGTTTTGATAGCAAAGGGAGGCCGTACCCAGTATTAGTATTGTGTTCCTAATAAAGTGTTTAGCAAGTGTATACGACCATTACGACCTTTAACCTAGAAACATTAACACAATTTGCTGTAATGATCAAATGTATATACAATTTATACATAGTCAACTGCCTTGGGTAAACTGATTTTTACAAGGTTTTTACAAGCTTGAAATGAAAGCATTTCTCTATGCAACACTCTCAAACTATCTCACATCATCTTAATTAATATTACCATGTACCACTGTCATCTAGCTCACATAGTGTTGTGGAAATGGCAGCCATGAGCTAATCTGAATCTGGCTGTCAGAGCACATCTACAACTAGACCATATCTCAGGCAGGATGTGGAACACAGCTTGCAGCTGGGCTGGTTTCATACCATACTAAAACACAACAGACAAGCATTGAATGGCTTGCTTGCATTTGTGGCCACTTTTGATTTAGAGTCTAAATGCCGTGAAAACCTTAAAAGTGGCTTCTTACAGTCAGGGCAATTGTGGCCCACAATTCACTCTTGTAACTGAGAGTTATAGTATATCTGTGAACTTGACTACATATTTGACATTTTCTAGGTTATGGCCTGCCAGTCATTTTACTTTCCATATGGGAAAAAAATTATGAACTGTATATTCATGTAAGTCTTTATTTTAACCTTCAAGGCAAATCTGTGCCAAAAACATTATGATTAATAACTAATTTAAACCAATTTATCAGTTAATATGTATGTATAATGTACACATGTCATAGTCCTGTTCTTGAAAGTGAAGACTATATGGTGTAGGAACATTTAAATCATTATGTTTATTGATGATGGCAAAACGAATTGACTCCATGATGTATAAGATGACCATTCAGATTTTTTTGGGATAATCATATGCTGGAAAAGTTGTAATGTTTTGGAAGGAGGCCATTTTTACTGCCAAATATATTCATTGTATTGTTTCTGCACCACAGAAACAATAAGGTCCAGTTGTGTTTTACAGGAAAAAAGTGTGTAAGAGCCAATCAGGTAATGGCAATGGCAATCTTGTAAAAAATTAAAACCAAGATAATACTTGTCAGATTTTTTTCACCTTTAATATAATGCAGCAACCAACAAACAAACCAACAAAGGTTTTATTGGAAAAAAGAAAAAGAAAAAACTTACAATAACCTGGTTGCATAAGTGTGCACATTCTATTATAATGGGACATGTGACTGTGATCAGAATTAACCAATCACAAAAACAAGCCAGCTTATCTCCAAAACACCATAGCCACGAGGAAGCATGGTGGTGGCAGCATTATGTTATAGGGAAGCCTCCCTTCAGCTGGGACTGGGGCTCTACCCAAGATTGGAATTATGGATAGCTCCAAAGACCAATCTATTTTGGCATAAAACCTGCAGGCCTCTGTTAGTCTGCTGAAGATAAAGAAAAAATTCACCTTCCAGCATCAAAGATATGACTACAGAAGAAGAAACATATCAATGTTTTAGAATGGCCCAGTCAGAGTCCAGAACTAAATCTTATCGAAAACCTAGGAGTGACTCGAAGAGGGCTGTGTACAGGAGATCCCCTCACAATCTGATAGATCTGGAGCATTTTTGTAAGGAAGAGTGGAGTGGAATTGCCAAATCAAGATGTGCTATATTGATAGTCTCTTACCCAAAAAGACTAGTGTGCTGTATTCCAAGCAAAAGATACTTTAACAAAATATTAGTTAAGGAGTGTGCACACTTAGCAACCAGGTTATTGCAAGTTTTTTTCTTTCTTTTTTCCCCTAAAACGTTTCTAATTGTTTTTCACTTTTTTTTCTGTATCACATTAAGGGTGGAAACCAATCTGACATGATTTATCTCGATTTCATTTTTTACAACACAAAATCCTGCAATTTTAACAGGGGGTGTAGACATTTATACCCACTGTATATATCAAACTTATATTCTAACTGCCTTAAGTTCTAAAAAAACTCAGATTACATGTAAATGTAGCTAGCTTGTTGGCTTGGTGATTAGGTTAGATGTCTAGCTAGTCCATAGTGTAATCAAATTCCATGACTTGCTGTGCAAAAACTGCTAGCTAAGTGAATTAATTGAACCAAACAAACACAAACAGTATTCTATTGCAATATTTAATTGTATTCTGTGGTATCCTAATTCATAGGTCCCACTTGTTTTGCGTAACGCTAGCTTGTGCATGAAGAGCCAAAATATAAACTATTTAGCTGATCTCTCCGCTAATGCAGGTCAAGTCACTGATCATTCATATTCCTCTGTCTTATTGAGATGCACTGATAAGAGAAGATACATAGAAAAGGGAAGCTGGCATTATTTTCAAGGGTATTATAGCAGTTGATATTTGCGGATATTTTCATAGCTGTTTGTTTTATATACTAATTCATTAAAATAGTTTGTAATTAAATTGTGTGTGAGAGATAGAAAATACACAGTCAGCAACTAGAAATATGCACATATATAATGTTTTGATTGAACAAAACACTTTTGATTGACCAGCCCAAAATCACAAACTAGAAAGGGACTGAGTATGTGTGACGCGAGGTCTAATTGCAGGTTTGACTGAGTCCCACCACACTGCAAATTCCACTTTAACCCCTGATTAGTACTAATATGCAGAATTATACAAAATTCTGCAGACCAATGGCTATAGCACTCAGGTCATATCCCAGCTCACCCTTTCAAGCAGTGACTAGGGCTTTATTTGAGAAAGGACAGAAATTGAGAGTTCTAAAAAAATCTTTGCTTGAAATTCTTGGTGACTTCGTGATAGCCCGAGTCCAGTTCTGTAGTGATATGGCTTTAGAGTAGTGGTAGAAAGATATGAAAACAGATGGCCAGCAGGATTGTGGAGTGTGTGAGCAAAGATAAGAAAAAGGATGATAAGTTTGTGTATTTCTGTTTACATTTTGGCAAAGAAGGAGGAGTTTCAACATTCGTCTTTCTCTTAGCATTAGCTGTATTAAAAAAAGAAGAAAAGCAACATTAAACAGACTTGGTCTGTTTCAACACAGCTGACTATACTTGACTAAGGTAATGTTTAATGTATCACTGTTATTTTAGCCTTGTGCACCAGTGTACAGTACAGTATTTTTTATTGTATTAGGTTAACGATTAAGGTTTATGGGGAAAGAAATGTTAAAAATTAAAATATTAATTGACCTTATTTTCCTAGGTATTAATGTAAAATGTTGTCTTATGACATCCAGTAAAAGGAACTGTTTCTCAGAGTCATCGGCTTCATCATGTGTTTTTGTCTCAAGACTCGATTTTGAAAAACACTTTTTGAAATAGTTATTTATAAATTCTATTGGCTTTGCTTACATGGTCTGATACACTAGATATGTGCAGAAGTTGCCAAATCCAATTGTATAGCAAACTGGACATTTTTATTTAATATTTAATATTTTATATTGCGTTTGAGTACTAGATGATCAGTATACAGTGTTAGCTGCAATTTGCATGAAGCAATAGCACATTCTGCAAGTATACAAGAAACTGTATGTTCCCAATGGTACAAAATTTGCAAATGCACTCTTCAAGATACGACGGCAGTCCTTTCAGGTCTAATGACGCACCTTAGATGAGTTTTAACTGTCTACAACATTTATGTTAACTTTCCCAGATGAAATTCTGAATGTACCAAAGACAGGCCCTTGGATAAAGCGCCACATTTACAAACATTTGTAAGGATCTTGTAAGGCAACACCAGTAGAATGCTTTTTGTTGTGAAAGTGCAGTACCTTTTTTTTTTTTTTGAAAAAGAGGAAGCCAAACATTGCAGTTCACTTAAACCTAACATAACACATTCAGTAATTATATCAGCTATTATGATTTTTTTCAGCTGTCCTACTCTATGAATGTCTATGTACATGTTTATCATTGAAACATAATGTTCCATTTTTCTTTCTAACTTGACGTCATGATTGCAAATTTGTAAAGATTTGCATGAGCCAAAGCATATGAAAACCTACAAATGGCAAGGTTATGGCGAAAGTTTATGTTTATAGCTTTTCTTGTCTGAAATCCACAGTTTAAAGATAGAATTCTTGCAATAAATTTTGTGATGTGAGCTTGCTAATTATTAACTGCATCGATTGACAGGTTAAATAGAAATGCCAGGGCTTAGCATTTTTTTTCTATGTTGAATAATAAATTAATAAATTGCTTAATATATCTGTGCCATATCCCTGGAGTAACTACAAGATAGCTTATACTCTCTTGCAATTTGCATGGCATTTATTTGCATAATGCATCGTGATTGGTTCTTAAATGTTTTTATGCAATAGCCCTTGCCTGACACATCTTAAATACTAACTCACTTTCTAGCATTTCAGTAACCATTGAAATAAGAAATGATTCTCATGTCACTCATACACTGTATACACTTAATTCACTTTACCTGTGAACTCAGTTCACGGATCACCATTGCTCACAATGACCAATCACTGATCACCATTGCTCACAATGACCAATCACTGATCACAATTGTTCTCAATGACCAATCACTGATCACCATTGCTCACAATGACCAATCACTGATCACCATTGCTCACAATGACCAATCACTGATCACCATTGTTCTCAATGACCAATCACTGATCACAATTGTTCTCAATGACCAATCACTGATCACCATTGCTCACAATGACCAATCACTGATCACCATTGCTCACAATGACCAATCACTGATCACAATTGTTCTCAATGACCAATCACTGATCACCATTGCTCACAATGACCAATCACTGATCACCATTGTTCTCAATGACCAATCACTGATCACAATTGTTCTCAATGACCAATCACTGATCACAATTGTTCTCAATGACCAATCACTGATCACCATTGCTCACAATGACCAATCACTGATCACCATTGCTCACAATGACCAATCACTGATCACCATTGTTCTCAATGACCAATCACTGATCACAATTGCTCATAATGACCAATCACTAATCGCGACAAATTAGTCGTGGCCTAATGGTTAGAGAGTCGGACTTGTAACGTGAAGATTGTGGGTTTGAGTCTCAGGTCTGGCAGGGATTGTAGGTGCGGGGAGTGAATGACCAGCGCTCTCTTCCACCCTCAGTACCACGACTGAGGTGAGACCCTTGAGCAAGGAACCACCAACTGCTCCCTGGGCGCCGCAGCAAAAAAGGCTGCCCACTGCTCCGGGTGTGTGTTCACGGTGTGTGCTGAACTACTGTGTGTGTGTGTGTGTGTGTGCACTTGGATGGGTTAAATGCAGAGCACAAATTCCAAGTATGGGTCACCATACTTGGCCACACTTCACTGATCACCATTGTTCCCAACACCCAATCACGGATCACCATTGCTCACAATGACCAATTACTGATCACCATTGTTCTCAACACGCAAACACAGATCACCATTATTCCCAATGACCATTCACTGCTCACTTTTGTCTGTCCCACCCTTGCACCTCTTTTTTTTATTCTTCATTTTAAACTGTTATATTTACAAGTAAAGCAAAACAAAATAAAACACCTGTAACTGTTTTCTTTGTGTCTGTTGCCCAACTGTGTGACTGATGTGTTCATGATAGAAATGATAGTGTATTGTAAATAGATAGAGTGTAAGGTATGTAAATAGATAGTGTGGTGCTGTGACCAAAGATGACTTCTTTGAAAAGAAATAAATTATAAACTATTAGTCTGATAAAACTCTATTCTATTCCAATTTATTCTATTCTGTCTTCGGAAAATCTTCCTTCTCCACCTAACACGACTGATATACAATTACAAATGATCAGTGATATGTCACTGATAGGCCTGTATTAGCAATACACTGAATGCAATTTTGCATATGCTGTCATCTGGAGACTCAGAGAAACTTTGTGAGCATGCATTAGCTACTTTTCTCTGAAAATAAGTTGGGGTTTTGGTTTTGGTTTCTTTGTTTCGTTTTGATTTTTTTATTTATTTATTTTCCAGTTAAAAGGAGTTTCTGTCTGCAGACAGTTTGGGAGCCCTGCTTTAGGGGGAGCTTATAGAAGTAAACAGAGGTGTGTTTGAAGCGCACGTGCACCGCCCCCGCTCTGATCTGTAGGACGTTTGAGAGCAGCGCGCGAGCTGGGAAGTAGACTCGAGAGTACATGGCTCGTGTCTCTTTAAGAAGACGCTCGTGTCTCTCCTCCTGTTGCACCGAGAGGCTGGCCGGTGTTTTTCCACTCATGCCGATGTCTATTGGTCACCCATTTTAAGAGACAAAGGTCGGAAAGAAAGGCTTATAAATTAAATTTCCCCCGACACATCCAATTCAGCATCGCACGAGACACAAGACAAGGCATTTGTAAAGGAATAAAAAGAAAAATCAGAGGAGGTAAGAAATTATGCAAGACTGTCTAAACTATACACACACTATATAATAAGCATATATATATATATATATATATATATATATATATATATATATATATATATATATATATATATATATAACTTTATGTACATAGCCTTATGCACATAGCACAGTTCTCAAGCTTCTCAGGAAGTAGGTGCATTTCAGTTAGCACTTTTATGTCAGTTGTTGTTTTTTTTTTCTGTAGTGCATTATAAAAAATAAATGGAATGTATTTGCGGATCTGCTCTTGACATTCATAGAGACATAGAGATCTTTTGCCTGTGACAGTGGCTATGTTATGGAAGCTTAGGCATTATTGGTGTTAAGCTGTTACTGTAGTCAGATGATGGGTTAAGAGGATGCGCTCTCAACCCACGTTCAGGTTGACTTTACTGTTGCACGCGCTCGTTGTCACAGTCCCGGGGTTTACCTGACTCAGTCTCGCGCTGTTTTCAGTCACTCTCAGTTAATTAACGGAGCGCGGAGGAGAGTTCGGAAGGTGCGCGTGCACGCACAGTGGGTTCGCGCGCATTCTGATTTCGGGGGCAAACAAGGTCCCGGTGCTGTCCGTAAGTGCCACCCCGTGCCCCTGTGTGTGTGTGTGTGTGTGTGTGTGTGTGTGTGTGTGTACATATATATATAGTGACTGTGACAAGTGACTGTGTATGTGTACATATATATATATATATATATATATACACACACACACACAAACACATATATATATATATATATATATATATATATATATATATATATATATACATATATGTGTGTGTGTGTGTGTGTGTGTGTGCTGAACTGCTTTGACACCTGTTGAAATACTTACTGTTAGACCTATCTTGATCTGAACAGATTATTATTATTTTTGTTCAGCACCTGCACTGAAAACAAGTTTGAGAAATGCAAAACAAATACACACCTTTATTTCATGTGTTTGCAGTTTCAACATCACACCACTCAGAGAACTTCCTCCATGGTAGACAATTAAATGTAAACACTGTTGATATACAGTTGTTTTTCATGAAGCTACAGTAAAAAAGATCTGCCTGTTTATTTATTTATTTATTTATTTATTTTTTACCCATATATTTGTAGACACTTTCAGAACGGGTACATCTTTGTTCACACTTGAATGACTAAAAACAAATGTGAATCCACAGCCAAGTGACCTTTTGAACCTGTGCCAAAAATGACACTAATATGACTTTTGCATTGCTTTTATTTTTAATATACGGTATTCTATATTGTCCAAGTCCTGTGCATGCTGACATGCTAATCCAGGTGTTAATCACGTCCTTGTGCATAGTGATGGGGTGTTTAATAGCTTATTGTGTGACACATTACCTCTGTAAACCTGATACTTCTGCATCGTGTACTTCTGCATTCCTATGTCACCAGGATATGACGCACATAATTAGAAGACAAACCGAGCATTAAAATAATGAGGAATCAAAAGTGCATGTAAAAATTGCAAATCAATGCTATGGTATTAATTGACATGACTGGAGAATTTCCAATATAGACAAAAGGCCTTGGACAACTGTTAAAGGTTATGGTGATTTCAGCATTTAAAAAAAAAATCCCACAAAGACTGTAAGATTCACTTTTTCAAAATCATGAATAAGTTGTTTACATTGTACTGTGCCATTGCCTAACACTAGGGCACATCACTGGCAACGAGCCATCTCCTCCTCCTACAACGAAACACTGTTTTTGTCTTTCTCCTCTTTTTGCCATGAATAAGTCAAACCCCAAAGTGTTTAGCTGCCCAGCTCCACTCCCCCATCACCAGAACCCCTCCTTTGTCTGGCCTCAAGGCAATTTAAAGGTTGCACCTCAGTCCAAGAAGGTGGCAAGAACCCCTAACTCTTGCACTGGTATGTTTTTGGGTTCATTCTCTTTCTGGGAACTGAGCAGTGCTCACTGAACATCTCAGTCAAGCTGGACCATCGACCTGCTTCCGATTCCATGTCTTCACTAGAGGATGGGGTAAACTGCGACAGGTAATCACTGAAACAGGGCCTTGTCATATTTTTTTGGAATGTTCTTGGCTAATTTGGACTCACCATCCATTATTTTGTTTGCTAGCACACTGGTGTATGGCAAGTTCTGGAGGAATAAAAGGCAAAATACCTTTTAAACCAATGGCAATACTACAAGGCACAGAGCCACAGCTCTCTCTTTTTTTTCTTTAATGACAAAGTTTATTTTAGCCTGAAGAAATCTTGTTTTGTGTTGGAGCCAAGTGAGACATCCAACAAGCTAAAGTAGTCCATGTGGCATTTTAGTAATAATTTAACAGAATCGCTCTGTGGCAAACACTCTACACCATAACTTTTGTTTGAACAAGGTCTAGTCAAGCACTGTCATTCTGACAGGAATGATAAACAAAAAAAGGCCATGGGCAGTACAGTTCTGGGTTATTAGCATCTGCAGTCCAAGTTATTTACAAGATGCCCAAGGTTATTACTATAAAAAAATTTAATGAGCTTTGCCAGAGGATTAGTCTCTTTGCATTATCTTTATTTAATAACTGCACCACTAGCATTTTTCTGAATACTACTAATCCAGCTTTTTTATTTTGTTTAAACAAATCCTTTCATGCTTGTGAATGGAATATAAAAAAGAAAGGAAGACTTTGAATTAGAGCGTCCTCACTGTGACGCAATGGTAGCGTCCTCTGTATCTAGGAGACTTGGTTAATGGGAGAAATTGGTCCATTTTCAGCCCTTACTCTGTTTACATTATCATTAGCATTCGATTTGATGGCGTAAACTAGAGAGGGATAGCGGAAGTTGGGCAAAGAGCACTGGAGTTTACCCAAGGGCATTAACCAGAGCAGTGAGTGTCCTGTTGCCTCCTCAATTACAATTCAGATTTGCTTGAATCCATCCTTGGAATTTTCAAGTATCCTCTTGTAAACCTCGACTCGTGTGAAAGTCGAGGTTCAGAAGCATGTTGTGAGCTGTGCAGGGAAAAAAAAAAGTTGTGAAAGCGGGGAGGAAATAGTTTAATGTGAGTACCCTCGGGAAATGTGCATGGGTTTAAAATAGTGGTTATGTAAGAAACCTCACATGGACGACAGACGTGAAGTCTCCCTCAGTAGCCAGGATCATTGCATAGCACTTGCCTTTTAGTTGCATGATCCTCAAGACAGAAGCAGGCAATGAGGCAGAGCACAGAGGAAGTGTGACTTGACATTTTTGGTTGAATCATTGAGCTATAACTTTAGCAAAGCAAATCACTTCTAATTAGGAATTCCCTGGGGCTTTGTGGTAGCAGAGCGGGCTCTGTTTTTGATTCTCACTTTAAACTGAAGAGGGAGCACTGCAGCTGCTTCACAGAAATCTAAGCTGTCCTATCAAATAGCCTTCCGTGACTCAACCTCGCCTGTTGTCACCCAAAATATGACAATTCTTTACAACTTCCTTAAGCAGATCACAAACCTTTTCTATTTTTATATTTTCAACAGGATTCCAGTGTCTTGTTGTTTTTTGTTTTTTTTTTGGAAAAATTTGACCTCTGCTATACAGTTGCCTCTTTGTCATCTTGTCTCATGCAAACGCTCAGTTCCTTGCCAATATTTTGTCGCTGTCCAGCTTGAGAGTCTGATTTATTTTAGCTAGTCTAAACAGTCCATATAAAACATATTAAAAAATCAGTTTTATACTATTATCACATCATTATCTATTAACTCCTTTGAAATGAAAGTTCTGTAAACTCAGTCTTGAAGTGACAATCACACTTTGGAATCCTCTGCTTTAGACTGACGCTAACAACCTCTTAGCCAAGCTGTCAGGTGTTACTGGAAAAGCTTTAAAAAGCTGTGGGATGACAACAGAAGATTTAAATAGCCAGCAGGTCCTTAGCAGCTCCAAAGAAATGAAACAGAGGTGAGGACTGCTGGCCCTGGCCCGTCCCCTCACTCCTGTTTAGTGCTCAGGTTACAGCGAGAGGCAAGGACACATGCAATGCTAAATCTTTTGAGCAGTGGAAATTTACCATCCTAGTCCGTGTCATCCTCCACTCCAAAGCTGAGCCCAATCTGCTGATAGTATGTAATTGTCTTAGTCTAGGGGGCGGGTTGCACTGTCAATCAGGGCTTACTCTTAGCTGCACGCACATTTAGGCTGTGGCAGCAGAGGCATGGTGACAGCGGACAGAGAACAGCACACACCATTCTAACGCAGTCATGAAGGAGATGTAAGTGCATGGGACGGCAAATGAATGACTTGGATAGATATTTGGGCGGAAATGGTTTACGCCGCGATTTCATTTGAAACCTGAAGACATTTCAACTCAGTTGGCAATATAATGTGAAATTAGCAAGAATTGGTTGTTATTTATTACTCTACAGGATACTCTGAAATTGTTTAGTGACACCAGAAACTGGTCACATGACCATATTTGACTAATTTCTTTCATCTACAGTATTTAGTGGCTGTTTCTCTGTTAGTGTAATGAGCGAGGACAAAGGACATCAGTACTAAACGTTTCACGCTTATGTAATGTGTGTGTTGTAGAAAGCTCCTAAATCTCTGAAATGTACAAGTCTCATCTGGCAGTCTCATCTGGGATTTGTGTCATTTGTGGTTTTTGAAATTTCATTTCTTTAATTGTTCTAAAACTGCATAGACATTAGATTCATTGTATCATCAGATGATTAGGGTCCTCCAAATGAAGGAGGCCTCCTTTCTACAGTTTTTAAAGCTGTATTTAGTAATCACAGTGCAGTGTTCTATCTTGACAGTAGACTTTTCCATGTGGGTTTAAACTTTTACAGTTATGTGGTCCTTATCGTTGTTGTGAAGATTCCTTCCAACTGAAAGCAAAGACTGACTAATACATCAAGCACACTGAACATTGTGCCTACTACCACTTGTAGTATCCCTTAAAAGGATATAACTTAGAAAAAAGCCAAAGATTTTTTTTTTTTCGTTGCACTGCAGTTTCATTTCTTGAGTCTCAAACACACAATAGACTATTTTCGTGTGTTCCCAAGGGGGGAAAAAAGGAGATGGTTTCAAAACACAGTTTAAACGAGCTAACTTTCAATGGGACTGTAGTTTGTTCTATCTGTGCCAAGTTAAAAAGGGGCTGGGCTAAAGGGTGCCAGAGCATTTCTAACATCTTTATCTGGATCCCTTGGATTGGAGCTGGGCTTCTCCATGGCGCTTTTGGCCAGTGCTTTGAAACTGTACACCCTGAGCCAGTAATAACAATTCCCTCTTTGAAAAGTGTCTTGACACATAAGCGCTGTGTTAATTAAAGAGACAGAGCACTCCAAACATTTGTTGCACATGCTCAGCTTAAGTTCCTCCCTCTTCTGCTGTTCTGATGTCATGGCACTTAGCCAAAAGCCTCCAACAGTCACTTTGACTGCATTTGCCTGTTGTGTTGTGTCTTTTCTTGTCTAGTCTGCGCTGATGTATCATATCTTGTTTAGACTCATCACACCATGCACAGACAGGTTTCTGTGTTTTAATCTTCACCATATCAACCATGTCTAACCATTGAAGTACTAAATTTTTGGTCCATTATTTGTTCTCTCCAACAGCATGGCACAAAAAGAAAAACTTCAATGTCTGAAAGACTTCCATAAGGACACTCTGAAGCCATCCCCAGGGAAAAGTCCTGGTACCCGACCTGAGGATGAGGCTGAGGGCAAACATCCTCAGCGGGAGAAGTGGGCCAGCAAGCTCGACTTTCTTCTGTCTGTGGCTGGAGGCTTTGTTGGTTTAGGAAACGTCTGGCGTTTCCCATACCTCTGCTATAAGAATGGAGGAGGTAAGTTAAGGGTTTGTATATCTTGCTACTGGTTGCAGAACACCAACACAGGAAATAATTATGTAAGAAATGTCATGAAATGGCATTTAGACACGCCTGCTTGAATGGAACTTGTCTTGTGGTATTATATGTAACCAAACTAATGCATGATTAACCAGAATTCAAGTTCAGAATCAATGCATTTTGAATTATGCAATAGCTTTGCTGATTCGCTTATGTTGAAGAACGTCACGAGCACCTCTATCACTGTTCAGAGCATCACAAGGCCATATTTGGAGAAATAGACAAGCTCTGGTTACACTGACAGGAAATAAACAGAAACAGGAACAGTTTCAGTATAACACTTTCAGTTAGTTGACTGAGGTTGACTACAGTAAATCATTGTCTTTGTAGTTAATAGGTTTTAATGATTGTAGTTAAACAAATTTATCAGAATGTGCCCCATCTTGTTCATGCCTAGGTGCATTTCTCATCCCATACTTCATTTTCCTGTTTGGTGGAGGCCTACCTGTGTTTTTCCTGGAGGTGGCTCTTGGCCAGTTCACCTCTCAGGGAGGAATCACTTGTTGGGAAAAAATCTGCCCCATTTTTACTGGTGAGTATCAAGTTTGACTTAAAATGATTAAATGGTGGTCGATTGAACATAATAATACATTGTCCTGCACCTGTTCCTTTGGAGGAAACAACCTAAGGGGAAGTGGAAAATGGCCTAGTACAACTGATGTTGTAATTTGGTTACAATTAGACAATAGAGGAAAACACATGTCAGGAAGGAAATCCCAATGTCCCCCTTAGGAACTGAGGCATGGGAAAGAAGGGAAGAAATCAATCGCCAATAGCCATTGACCTTTAAACACAGAGCACAAAGATGATTATCCTTATCCAATATTTAGAAGGATCATTTCCCAAACACTTCAAATGAAGCTGAATCTGTTTCCTACTATGAATTTTTCTGTGACCTCTTCTGCTGCCATGGAAAATTTGAAATGTTATTTCCTGAACTCCTGAACTGAGTTCTATTTGCAAACCTTTTCAACGTGAGCCCAGAAGAACATGTTCAAAGGTTCCTACTGACACACACGTCCAGCCAGACCTTGAGAGCATGTAGCATACAGAGTGTGCTAATTTCAGTGTTGCCATGGCAGCAGAGTGGCAAAACATTAAAGCGATGACTAGCAATGAGGTCGAGCCCATGAGGGAGAGTCATTATAACCAGGAAAGGAAAGTGCTCAAAACAGACAGTAACTGTTTTTGTTTCTTATCATGTCTCTTCTTGGTGGGGCAAAGATTTCATAATAAGCCTTGATATTATCAAGCTGTTTGCAGTGGTCACCTTGCATGCTACATAGAGGAGTTACAGTAATTAATTTTTAGTTGCAGCAGTGGCCATCTTTCACAACACTGTTTTATTTGCACAGTGATATTCCATATGCTTGGTAAGTCAATATAGCAGGCAGCAATGCAAGTTATGAACACCTACGGAAAGTTCCTGCTTCAACGAATGAAAAAACATATATTTATTTCACTTTTCTTCCTGTGATGTACAATCTACAATGTAATGTTCCACTTTTGACATTGTCCCCAACAAATAGCAAGCTTTAACAGAGCAACAGCTTTGTACCAATGTGTATAGCTTTTCTGCCAGCTAAAAACCGAACCCAAACAGTGCTTGCTGTGTAAGCACAGTGCAATTCAAACAGTTCCTCATTCACATGCTTGCTCCTCATTAACATGGGTACTTTGTACAATGCTGGTTATTGTGGTTCACTGAAGCAAAACTTTTCAAGTAATGGCTACACAGAGAATGTGAATCTGTGTCAGGAAAGGTTTACTGAGGTTCAGTGAGGGATTATACTCTATAACCGTTGTTAAAATAGGTAACAGGATTTAATGATTAGTGGATTTAAAAACTCTTGATAAAAACAATATGTACCCTGTCCTGATTAGCTGCATGTGTCATCCAGGAGTTTGTTTCTCTGTTTGGTAGAGGCCTTTTCCTAGTGGCTCTTTGCCACTTCACTTCTGAGAGAGAAATCACTTGATGAAAAACTCTTATTTGAATGACAAAAGCTATGTTATTTTTCAGCAAAGAAATGAATCCTTCTACAATGCCCTTCTGAGAACTTTCCCCTCAGGCCACCATCTGTCAGCTGTTGATATATCTCTAGTAACTGTTGATGTTTCCACTATTCCCATGCAGGTATCGGCTACGCTTCCATTGTGATCGTTTCCCTACTCAACATCTACTACATTGTGATTTTGGCTTGGGGCTTGTACTACCTGTTCCAGTCCTTCCGGCCTGAGCTTCCTTGGGCCAGCTGCAATAATGAGTGGAACACGGAACACTGTATAGAGGACACACTCCGCAAGAATATGAGCTTAGGGGGGCCTTCCAATACTACGAACTTCACGTCACCAGTCACTGAGTTCTGGGAGTAAGTGTTTAAATGTTAAAAGTTACTAGTTTGTTTTTCCATCTCTTGTGCTTTCTAGTAAGAATATGGCCCCATTTTCACAAGTGCTGAAAATGAAATCCCAGAAGATTTTGCATAGATCTGTACTGTACAATGCTATCGTGACTCTGTGTCAAATAGCAGGTGTCCTCAATAACCTTCGGCAACAATACATTTACAACCTGGTCCTTGCTGTGTTTGCTGGACTGGCTTGGCTTAACACAGACTCAGCTCACATAAACTAATTATATAGTAAAGGGGCTGGAGGGGACTGGCTGAATCTGGAGCCATAAACTAGCCCTGTCCATTCTACTATGTCTGTCTGGTTGTTTTGATTCAGCCTCAAACATCCATTCAAACATGTCTTCCTGCGTTATCCGTGGGTGACCAGGTGGTCATTATTTTCATGATGATTGTCGATCTTGTTGTTCTTGAAATGGCTCACCAGAATCTCATGTCTCTACAGGCACAACGTCCTCAGTATTTCTGATGGCATCGATAATGTGGGCCCTGTTAAATGGGACCTGGCTCTGTGTCTCCTTGCTATGTGGGTCATCTGTTTCTTCTGCATCTGGAAGGGTGTGAAGTCCACAGGAAAGGTGAGTTTAAATTCAGCAGTGGTTTATTTGGTATCTAGTACACTACTTGTCCAGTGAATTATTTCTCAGGCAAGGGTATATTTTATACATGATAGTTTCTGGCCATCAACTCTTAGCATGTTTTAGGATGCTAGGTAAAGTTTTGGCTATGTACACAGAGCATGTTTGCCGAAGCAGTCATCACAAATAACCTTCCCCCGGTGATTCTTGTCTAAGACAATGACAACAAACATGTTCCTCATAGACATGAGCAACTACCTGGAGTTAACTCACCACCGTATAATTCTAAAGCTGTCTTTTCTGTAAGCGACCCTATTTATTGATTGCTGTATTTGTGGGAGGTGTCTAACTGAGTGCAATGACTCCCACTAATCCTGCCAAAAGGTTCTCAAAACATGTCCCACAGATAAAACTACTCTGCATTGTGGACGTTGTCCATTCTTGGGTTAATCACTAGTAAAATGCAAATGATGGTGATACATTTCAAAGGTTGACCTGAAATGTGCAGGTCTTGCGTCTTCCATTAGAAATCTCCAGTTATAGACTTTGACCTGTCACCCGAATGAGTTTATATTTAATCTGCATCTACATATTCTTTTCCTTTAGGTTGTGTACATCACAGCAACCTTTCCATTTGTCATGCTGGCTGTGCTCCTGATCCGGGGTGTCACACTTCCTGGGGCAGCCGAGGGCATCAAATTCTATCTGTATCCAAATGTCACCCGTCTACAGGATCCTGAGGTAAGACCTCATGCCCCCGTGGAGCAACGTATCACCTTGAGCACCGCTAGGGAATTGAATTAATAATTACATGTGTTAAGGAACAGCTCGCACTTTGCACAACATGATCTTGTTAAACACATGAAGCACTTTGCAGGCAAGCCAAGCATGCAAGTTGTAATGCCAGTAATGAAAACAAACTACGTGTCTTAACATATCTTCTTTTTGTTTAGGTTTGGATTGATGCAGGGACACAGATTTTCTTTTCCTACGCCATTTGTCTGGGAGCAATGACATCACTGGGGAGCTACAACAAGTACAAATACAACTGCTACAGGTGAGCTTCCTCGCCACGGGGTGGGGGCCGTGGGATTAGTCCAGTCAACAGGCAAAAAAGTGGGGACTTAGGTTCCTTTTGTGTTAATTAACAAGCTCCATGACATATGTGTGACATAGGGACTGTTTGCTGCTGGGAGGCCTGAACAGCGCTACCAGTTTTGTGTCTGGCTTCGCAATATTTTCCATCCTGGGCTTCATGGCACAAGAGCAAGGGGTGGACATTGCCGATGTGGCAGAGTCAGGTACGAGGGTAAAAGTAGCAGTGATGGTGGGCACTGTTACTTCAAATTAAAAAAAAAGACACAAAAATGAGTCAATCGTTTTAAAAAGAACGACGACAAAATCGGAGACACCAATACTAAAATCGAATTAATAAATAAACAAGCTGAAGATGTAGTTGTTAATGGAATATATCATCCGGGAGCGATTCTCACTCTCGTTGGATTCGTCAAACAAACTATGGAAATATATTGAGAGGATGTGCATGGAGACCCTGGGAAAGCTGAGCCCTTGATTGGATCTTGTCCAGTCCACTAACGGTGAAGAGTCTACAGTTAGTCGGAAACAGCTCTGTTAGAACTCATCAAGCCTGTTTCTGCAGATATTAAGGGGGGGAAAATAACCAAGAAAAATCTTGTGCCAAGCTCACAGAACAAATAATAAATTTATGGTTTCAGGATTTTTGGAATGCTGGCCTGTTTTGTTACCTGCATTTTGCTTTGATTTTTCCAACAGCTATTTGTGATGTTTGGCTGCTGTTCTGAGCAGATTGTATTTGTTCTTTTCCTCCATCCTGTAGACCATATTGGACAATTGTTCAGATCTTCAGTAATCAAGCTCTTCATTCCACATGCTCTCTCCATTCAGATTTAGAATTCTTTGATTTGCTCTTCTGGTTCACCTTTCAGTGCTAGATTAAAGAGGTGAAGTTATTTGATTCACTGGCTCCCTTTTTCATTGTTTAGTTCATCTGCAATGCTATTTCTTGCCTCTAAGGAGACTCTGGCATGCTCAGCTTCACTTCACACTGTGTATAAAGAATAAATCTTTATGGCTGTGTTTATACATCACATCTTATTTAAACTTACTTGGGCTGCTCTGCAGAAGAGTATGATTAATGTCATAGTTAGCCACAGGACTCTCCCAAAAGAGTTGTAATATATGAGTGTATTGGATATATTATTTAATGAAACATCATCAAAGGTAAGCAAAGCACATTATTTTAGAAGATTTTCTTCTGGGTGTGGCCAGCATCCTGCTTGCTTTAAATGCCAAAACCTGGCCCTGAGAGGGAGAATCATTTTGTACTTGGACAGAGACATCATCATGTAATTTGCTTGCCTGGATTCTGGACATATATTTAGCAGCTAAAATGTGCTGCTGTATGTGTTTGCTGGGTTTTTTTTTTGTTTTTATTTGTTTGTTTGGTTTTTAACATCTGTTAAATTGGTTTTGAAAATTGAATTTTGCAATGCCAGGTTAGCAAAGATTACCTGCAAGAGGACTTGGCAAGAGAAGGCAGTGTCCTGTTCCTCTTTGTTGTTGTTGCTGTTGATATCTGAGCAGAATTACATAAGGAATAATACTTTTTAGTCCTCTTTAGTCCTCTATAGTACTCAGCGTATGAATTTGTTAGAAGGACTCTTGTCTGGTTAATGCCATCAAGCTAACCAAAGAGACAAGAAAGTCTAATTAAAGTATTTGCAGCCTAGTGGATATAATTTGCCTGTCATAATTGCTTCGATGCCTAGGGTCTATCCGCGCATTTTTTGTTTGTTTTTCTATTTGATCTGTGCCGGTGTGCGCAATGTCGCGGCATGGATCAAAAGGTGCATGTGATTAGTGTTGCTAACTATACTCTACTCCACCTCCCCTCCCCGTCTCTGTTCTTTACCCTTCTAGGTCCTGGCTTGGCCTTCATTGCTTACCCTAAAGCTGTGACAATGATGCCTCTGCCTACATTTTGGGCCATTCTCTTCTTCATCATGCTTCTGCTACTAGGTCTCGACAGTCAGGTCAGTGTCTCACGATTGGTTATTATACTGCACAACCACCAGACTTGCATACTAAATGTCAGTTAAACTGTCAGACAAATAAAAAAAATGTTGAAATGAGTTGAAAGTGAATAGCCCTGAGATTCATACTTGCCCTGGTATTTGCACTTCACACACACTTTCACTTCTTATCCCATGCTTTACATTGTGGCCCACTCTCAAAAGATGTTCTCAAAATCAGTGATCCAATAACTGTTAAAAAACTGTAAACTCTATGCCTATATACACTATATGGTTATATATACACATCACAAGTTATATACTGCACACACAAGTTTCTTAAAAGGACAGAGAGGATTTGATTGGATATCTGATTTGATTGGATATCTCAGCTGTATGCCTAACTACCTCTCTTGATAATATAGTCATTCAAATCCATCCCCAACTCCCAATGGTCACAAAAAAACCACCAAAAATATACAATCTTAGACTATGCATATGCGTCATGCTTATGAAAAGAGAGTCCATAATGTGAACCAAGAAAAAGCTCAGTGACAGCCATTTTAGAATCATCAGATGATCAGAGACATCCATTGACCACACTGGTGTTCAAGAAAGATGATCTTTGTAGATAAACTTGTAAACTTGAAGGTGGAAAGTAATACAAACTAGTGGGTGGTTGGATTCAGGAATGGTGCAGGGTCACTAGAGATTACCTGAAGAAGGTTGGGCAAGCCTGGGTGATGGTGGTTTATTGTCAAATGCTTCCTGTTGAAGTATGGTTTGAAATGATTTGCACTTTTTGAGAGTGTGATTAAGAAAAGAATACTTTGCCTAGTGGAGATAACACTCTGTATTTTTATTAAAACCTGATATCAGTTCCAGATATTGTTATCAGATAGCATATATGATCAAACGTAATATGCTGTCAAATCATGCCAAGGTCAAGCAGCTAACCAAGTGTGGCAATAAGTGGACATGCATTTAGTTGCATTTAGTTGATTTTGTGCATGTATGTGACATTATTCCCCGCACCATTACAGATAACCAGATGAAATAATTAATTCTGGTATACAAGAGGAATCATCATGGTGACCCTTACATGAGTTGGAGGGTCTATCACATTTCACTGTCCAAATGAAATTCTATACTGTGCTAAGTCAGCATGCTCACTGGTCCAGGGAAGCTGCTGAGCTTACTGCTGCTGGCCCAGTTAAACTGAATATGGCTTTCGAAATGGAATTAGTATAGCTTTTCCACACATCATCATCTAAAGAAATCCATGTGCAGTGCAGAAATTATAATCAGCTAATAATCAGAAAAGTAGACAATGATTTTTTTTTTTGATTGGCTCCTGACATCCCACCATTTGTATACAAAGTACTCCCTTCTAACATTATCTTTAAGCTCTTGTAGCTTTTAAAATCCCTTTGCTCGAGCTATTTTAGCAGCCCAATAAAACCTGGTTTCCATGAAGTCCCCTGATGTTGCTACTTTGTTTTCCTCTGACAGTTTGTTGAAGTGGAAGGACAGATCACTTCACTGGTGGATTTGTATCCATCCTTCCTACGGAAGGGTTACCGTCGAGAAATCTTCATAGCTATAATATGCTTTGTGAGCTACCTTCTGGGACTTACCATGGTCACTGAGGTAAGTTTGAAGAAAAATGCTCTGATATTGCTTGCTTGTAAAACGAATTCAATTATCAAATCATACCACAGTGCTACTGAATGCTCGATTCTAATAGGTCTGAAGGTGTTGATTAATTTTCTACAACAGCACAGCTTGGACAGTAGTTCCAAGATAGTAGTTGCAAGATTAATATTAACATGCTCATTGTAATACATAATGGTTTTTATAGTAACAGCTTATACAGGGACTTGTATGGCAGATGCTCGTTCTTACCTCCACGTAGTGCAGCAAATAGGTCTTAACATCAATTTTGGATTTTCTCTACAATTAATTATTTGTACCTCCATCTATGCCTTTATTATCAATTTTTAATTAAAATCTCATACCTAAGTCCCCAGTGACAAGTAGAGTCACAGTTTTGTGCTTTAGCTCTTGCTTGCTTAGCTTCACAATTGCCAGGGTTTGCTCCATGACATAATATCATACATAAATCTTAAAAACAGAATGTCATAACTGAATGCTGTGCCATTTTGTACAAAGAAAAATAGTGAGCTGTGTAGGCACTCTGGTCTCTAAAATGGTCTGGGCTCCAACATTATTGCACTGTCTTTGCTTTTTGTGAGTTTAAAGCCTGTACTTGGACTTGAGTGTGATATAATGCCCCTGTCTTTCTTCTTATTCTTCTTCTTCTTTTTTCAGGGTGGCATGTATGTGTTTCAACTCTTTGACTACTATGCAGCCAGTGGTGTGTGCCTTTTGTGGGTTGCATTCTTTGAATGCATTGCAGTAGCCTGGATTTATGGTAAGTTCAACAAGTGATATTTCACATAAATAGGAAGGGGCATACATAAATCTGAATCTAAAGCTACCATTACTAGCATATAGGCTATGTAGTAAATCTTATGTGCATACCTATCAACAACAGTGCAAAGACACATTTCCCATGTGTCAACACAGGCAGTCAAATGGCCAGACCTTATATTTGAATTGCAAATCACATGGCAAATTGCATATACAAAAATGCCATGTATGGATAGACCAGTGCCAAAAAACAGTGAAATACAGTACTGTGCAAAAGTCTAAGGCACCCTATATTTTTTTTTAGTACAAAGTTTGTTGTAGATTTTTTTATTTTATGACTTCTATATTACAAAAACATTTTATATTTCCAAACATTAGTTTTCCAGCACAAAATTAAATGTTACAGAAAAATGTTTGTATGTCAGTAAAGAAAGCAGCATATTACATAAGAGACACTTTTCAGACAAAAAACATAATGAAGACTGCTTTGTTTTGCTGCAAAAATAAGAAGCAAGTGTGACAGTCAAAGTCTCCAGAAGAACTGTGGCTTGTTCTGCAAGATGCTCAGTAACACTTACAGCTCATTTCCTTATAAAACTGCACTGATTGTATATGAGACTACTATTTTTTGGATCATCACACCAAATATTGACTTTGTATCATTTATTACTGTTTACTGCTCTTTATAGTATTTTTTAATTTAGAAACATTTAATTTCATTATTTTTGAAGGCATCTTTGCTCTACAGCATTTCTTTGCATGTGCGTAAGACATTTGCACAGTACTGTATATTATAGCTACCTTTAATGACACAGAAGAGCTGAGTCAATTTACTCTTAATCTTCATGAAACCACTACAAAATGTACCTATTAAATTTAACAGTTCTCAAGCATGCTTCAACTGCTTGGGTGTCCCATGTAGCCACAACATTGAATATATAAAAAAGCAGATTAACAAGCTATATAGCAGTTGTTGATATTAAACTGTTAGATGTTAGCTGTCAGTTAGTAACAGCCAATTTGTAAAGCATCAATTTCAAGCTGTATACTAGCTCAGTAACTTGGCTAACTTTGTCTTAACGTTGTTCAAACATATAATATCTTATCTACTTAGTCATAATGGCAACGAATTAGGTTCACAAGGACAATTTGTTTAAGATAGCTAGTTAGCTATACAACTTGCTAATATCAGACTCTTGGCTTGTTAGCTGTTAGATATTATTAATGGCTAATTTACTATAAGCATGAATTTCAAATTATTTGTTTACATAAGTAAGCTGAAGTAATTTTTGCGTGTGCAACAAAGGAAAACATATATTGTAACTTGGGTACATAGATTTGTAGTTGTTTTATATTTATTACAATTAAATCAGTGAAAGCATACACATCTATTGTGCAAAATGTATATATGAGTTAATGGCCCAGAAATAGTCTTAAAAGGATGATTTGAATAAGTTGGCTAGTTAGCTATAGCAGTAGCAAATTTCAGTGTGTTAGATTATTAGCTGTCAGTTAGTAATAGCTAATTCGCTAAGCATTAATTTCAAAGTCCTAGCATTTGTTTGGATAATTAAGCTGAGGTAATTTTTTTAGTTTCTGCAACACTAAAGGAAAACATAATATATTATAACAATGGTACTGACATGTACAGTTGTTGCTTTTGAATTCATTGTTCATTGTTCATCTTTTCTACTCAGTCATAATGGCTATGAATTAGGTTCACAAGGATAATTTGTTTAAGCTAGCTAGCTATAGCAGTTGCTAATATCAGACTCTTAGCTTGTTAGCTGTCACATAGGAAAAATGTGCTAAGCATCAATGTCAAACTTTTTATTTATTAATTTTTTTTTTTTTTACATAACTAAGCTGAGGTATTTGTTTAGTTCTTGCAGACATTTAAAGGAAAACATACAATATATTATAATCATGGTACTAAAATGTACAGTTGTTGTTTTGGCATTCATTACACTTCATTACAATTGGCGATAGCATACATATCTCTTGCACAAAATCTATAGCTAGCTAACTTGGCAAACTTTGTTTGAACATTGTGGAATATAATATATTATTTAGTTACACAAGAACAATTTATTTAAGATAGTTAGTTAGCTATAGTTATAGTAGACACTAATATTAGACTCTTAGCTTGTTAGCAGTGAGTTAGTAATAACTAATTTGCTAAGCATCAATTTCAAACTGGTGGTGGTAAATTACAGTGCACAGAATGCGAGGTCATGTTCTGTTATGTAATATGAATAAAGAGACTCTTTACATCCTGTTAGGTGCTGATAATTTCTATGATGCAATTGAGGACATGATTGGATACAGACCAAATCCTTGGATGAAGTGGTGCTGGACTGCAATCACACCTTTGCTTTGTGTGGTGGGTTTTTTTTCTTGCATTTGAAGATATCGCACCCAGACAAATAGAAGACATGGGTTGTAATGAGTTTTTTTGTAATTATCCGTTCATACCAGGACCATTTATACAAAGCATTCTAAATGCTCAATTTAAATACCCTAAAAAAATTTGACACTATTTTGATCATTAGCCCTAATTTCTGTTCTTGGCTAACATCAGTGGTACTCGATGAGGGCTTCAGCTGTTGTAGCCCATCTGCCTCAAGCTTTGTTAGGTGTTTTGAAATGCTTTTCTGCTCACCACGTTTGCAATGAGGCATTATTTGAGTTACTGTAGGCTTTTTGTCAGATTGAACAAGTCTGGCCATTGTCCTCTGACCACTCTCATCAATGAGGCATTTTCACCCATAGAACTGCTTGATGTTTTTTGTATTCTGCACCATTCTATGTAAACTTTAGAGACTATTGTCCGTGAAAATCACAGGGGATCAGCAGTTGCTGAAATACTCAAACCAGCCTGCCTGGTACTAACAACCATGCTATAGTGAAAGTCACAGGGATCACATTTTTCCCATCTGATGTTTGATCTTTCAGTTAATATTTTAGCACTAGACCTGTATCTGTGTGATTTCATGCATTGTTCTGAGGTCACATGATTGGCTGGTTGAATAAATGCATTAATGAGCAGGTGTACGGGTGTTCCTATTAAAGTGACCAGTGCCCACCCTATTCTCTTTTAAGACATTCGCTGGTAATGCAATGGTGTTTCTGGTGGTCATGCCTTTAAATAGCATACAATAATTTAGATAAAGAATCCATTTAGCTGCAGAAGACCAATTTATTAAAAAAAAAGAAAAAGTAAGAAGGAAAAAAAAAAAAAGACCAATATTATTTTGGGGGTAATGCCATAATATTAATGAACTGAGGTTTTAATTTATTTTTCTGCTTTTTCTCCAGGGATGTTTCATTTTCTCTTTGGTCAAATACAAGCCTCTGACGTACAACAAAATCTATGAGTATCCGGACTGGGCCATTGGTTTGGGATGGGCCCTCGCCCTCGCATCCATGGTTTGCATACCTATGGTAGTTGTGATCAAGATCATCCAGTCTGAAGGCCCTCTCATTGAGGTTAGTATTCCCATGCAATGAAATAAAATATGCTTGGCACCTTATTATCTTTTAACTTTATCTTTTAAGTCTTTACTAATAGCAAAATACCAGTAATTCAATAGTATGCTTTCATTGTTAGACCTGTTTGGTGTGTCACAGGTTGGTTTCTTATTCCATTTGACTGTGAAATTTGCATCTTCAAATTGTTTGAACCATGCCAATATTTTATGTAAATATTCACTGCATTATCACATTAAACAAATGTCACTGCTTTGCTATCCCACATCCATTTTTTTCCCAGCAGTCCCTCTAATTTCTGTCTTTCTTCTTGCCATATCCATGTCTATTACTTTAGCCTGGAGGAACTTCTACTCAAAATGGCAGCATAATTTTTACAGACCAGTTAGAACAATTTCTACATTGCAAAGTAAACATAGCCTCCACAGTTGAAGGACTTTCACATAAAGGTGGCGACCTTGGAAAACCCTTTACCTGATTAAATTTGGACAATATCTACTATATCTAGTTCTTTAAACTGTACGCTTTCCTAAACTGTAGTATATTTCTCTTTTAAATGTGTATCAAACATAAGTTGTCTGTTTCTCTATGGCAAGTAGCTATATATGAACTTAACCAGAGTGTGACATTCACTGTGTGAGAAAACCATACTTAAATTTAGATATCTTTAGGCAGACTGACTGTTTTTACCCCTGCATTTGTTAATCTGGCTCCGTACCCAACATGATCTTAGCAGATAGAAGATAGCTTGCGCAAGATTAAAAAGCATGATTTTTTTTTTTTTTTAATTCTGTCTACTTAACCTTGCTTCTTAGCTGTTGCATAAACTGTGTGTAACATCCCAGAGCATGTTTTAATCCTTTATTTTTAATTTTCACTCAAGTTAAAGCTTTGGAGCCTTGCACAAGGGCTTAGCAGTATTGTAGAACAGAAACTCACAATTTTCAGGTCATACAAACCTACCAAATGAACTAACAGTTCCACAGTCTTCTTCTAACTTTGCTAACCTGCAATTCCTTTTCTTCTTCCAGAGGATTAAAGCAGTGGCAGCTCCGGTGCGAGGCAGTACAAATTCATGTCCTCAGGAGTACCGACCGAAGGGCTCAGAAATGGCACATCCCCTTGACCCCAATGGGAACAACGGCTTGATCAAGCCCAGCCACACTATCGTAGAAACCATGATGTGAGCGCTCTCTGTGAGAGAATCCAATCACCTGCTTTCCATTTTATATATATAAATACATATATATTAAATACAATGTTGACACAGTCATAGGACCAGGTTTACATATCTGCACTAGAAGTTCTTTCCCTTTTCTTTTCTTTTTTTTTTTTTTATAGAGGAAGTCACCCTTTTTTTTGTCAGTGTCTACTTTTAATATTTTTATCATAACATTGTTATTTTACTGTTATAACTGTTGCTGTAATTAGATGAAAGATTGATTTCCATACACAAACACCAGTATCGAAATAGTCAAACATTTCTTTTTTCTTTTCTTGTTTTTTTTCTTTTCTGTAAATAATGACGTTTAAATGATTTGTTGTTGGAGTGGACAAACAAGACCAATTAAGTGCTGCAAATGAGAAAAGTTTATAGTGTTCAAAAAGTAATATTAGTGTACCTAGACAAAAAGTGTCTTGTTGGACATTTTTTGGTAAGGCATCTGTGCATATCTAGACAGCAAGCGTAAAATTGAAACTAATTGGACATCTACACTCAAACATTACGTTAACAATGGAACAGAGACACTACGCTATTTTCTGGTGCAAGTTTAACACACTGAAACCACCACTGCACATGAGGAATGAGTTAACACATCGAAATTACTGTAAGCATCTTTGAAAGCACAAATGGTCACACTAATTCTTACCATACTGATCTAGTACAATAAGCTTTAACTTTTAACATCTCCACCATTTATTCTCAAGGGTCTGTATTCAGAGTTGACAACTTAAGTCCAAGAGAGCCATCAATATTTACGATGGGAAGGTTAAGTACATCAGAAATGGGCTGCACAGGTTGATCTGCCTGCATGAAGTTCATATCTACGTGGTTGCAGGATTTTTTCAAAGCAGTAGCTTCTGAGACATGGTTTTTCAGTAGTGTCTAGACCGCCGACTTTAATCAGAAGAACTTGCATTTAAGCCTGAATTAAAACAAGGGTAGAAATTGCGCATTGAAGAAATACATTTAAAATGAAAAACAAAAAGACGAATACCATGATATCTGAATGAGAAAATATAAAGCACTGAAATAAATCTAATAGGAGTCTAGTATATTGGCAATATATTATATATAACAGGATACTAGGAACAATCACTGTAAATTTTGTTTAGTTTAACAATATGGCTTTCAACCTCATTATTCAGAAGCTTATAAAATAGCATTTGATCCGGCAACTCCTATTATTTTGTACTTTATATTTTTTTATGTTGTGCACATACAAATTGTGCATACAATTTAATGAAGACAGTTAAATAAAGCACAGCATGTATGACTAATGAAATAATGTGACTATTTTTGTTAATTCGATATGCTGTCCTATAAAAATGTTTTTTAAAAAAGTGAATTTTGTTTTTTGGGGGTAATCATAGCCCAAAACACAAATTTCAATGTAACATCAAACTGTGTGGCAGTGGCCCTGACAGTGGCACTGGACTTAATACTGCTGCTCACTCAAGCCGATATTGTACTTACAGTCAGGTCCATAAATATTGGGACAGTGACACAGTTTTGGTAATTTTGCCTCTGTACACCACCACAGTGGATTTGAAATGAAGCAGTCAAGATGTGACTGAAGCGTAGACTTTCAGCTTTAATTCAAGGGGTTTAACAAAAATATTGCATTAACCGTTTAGGAATTACAGCCATTTTTTTACAGAGTTCCTCCATTTTCACAGGCTCAAAAGTAATGGGACAAACTAATATAATCATAAATATTAGGATTATTTTTATTACTTGGAGGTAAATCCTTTGCAGTCAATGACTACCTGAAGTCTGGACCCCATGGACATCACCAAATGCTGAGTTTCCTCCCTTGAGATGATTTGCCAGGTCCTTACTGCAGCCATCTTCAGTTGCTGCTTGTTTGTGGGTCATTCTGCCTTCAGATTTGTCTTCAGTAAGTGAAAAGCAGCTCAGTTGGGTTGAGGTCAGGTGACTGACTTGGCCATTTAAGAACATTTTATTTCCAAGCTCTTGGGCTGCTTTCACAGTATGTTTTGGGTTGTTATCCATCTGCACTGTGAAGCGCTGTCCTATCAGTTTTGCAGCATTTGACTGAATCTGAGCAGAAAGTATAGCTCTGTACACTTCAGAATTCATTCTGCTACTTCTATCAACAGTCACATTATCAATAAACCCCAGTGTCCCAGTTCCATTGGCAGCCAAACATGCCCATGCCATAACACTGCCTCCACATGTTTGACAGATGATGTGGTATGCTTTGGATCATGAGCCCTTCCTTTCCTTCTCCATACTTTTCTCTTCCCATCATTCTGGTACAAGTTAATCTTGCATCAGAACTGGTCAGGCTTTTTTTAGAGGTTTTTTAGCAAAGTCTAATCTGGCCTTTGTGTCCTTGAGTGTTACCAGCGGTTTGCATCTTGAGGTAAACCGTCTGTATTTACATTCATGAAGGTGGCTCTTGATTGTAGACTTTGACAATTATAGGCATACCTCCTCCAGAGTGTTCCTGACTTGGCTAGATGTTGTGAAGGGGTTGTTCTTCAATAAGAAAAGAATTCTGCAATCATCCACTTTAGTTGTTTTCTGTGGTCTCCCAGGCCTTTTGGTGTTGCTGAGCTTGCCAGTGCATTCCTTCTTTTTAAGAATGTACCAAATTGTTGATTTGGCCCTCCTAAAGTTTCTGCTATCTCTCTGATAGGTCTGTTTTGGTTTTTCAGCCTAATGATGGCCTGCTTCACTTGCATCAACACCTCTTTGGACGGCATATTGAGAGTTCCCATGAACAGCTACCAAATGCAAATTCAACACTTGGAATCAGCTCCAGACCTTTTATCTCCTTAATTTATCATGATATAAGGAGGAAACAGGCCACATCAGTCAATTGTCCCATTACTTTTGAGCCTGTGAAAATGGAGGAACTCTGTAAAAAAACGGCTGTAATTCCTAAACGGTTAATGCAATATTTTTGTTAAACCCCTTGAATTAAAGCTGAAAGTCTACGCTTCAGTCACATCTTGACTGCTTCATTTCAAATCCACTGTGGTGGTGTACAGAGGCAAATTTACCAAAACTGTGTCACTGTCCCAATATTTATGGACCTGACTGTATATCCAAGGTTAAGAATCATGCGTAACCAAGACACACCACTGTTTTTGGTGAACTCCACCCCGCATGAGTAACTCTCACACCCATACTCAAATAGCATATTCGAGCATATTAATCTTGTGCATATTAGCATATTAATCTTGTGGTTATGTCTGTGTTCTGGACACCAGGATGCACAATTTTGGCATTAAATCCTCACTAAGCGTGTGTAACTCAACTCTGAATACAGCCCAGGTACAGCATATTTTTGCGTGGTTCTTAAATTGATGTAATTAAGCGCTCAAACAAATTCATTTCTACCCACATTTCAACACTCCCTAAATATCCCACAGTCAATTGTTTTTAACCAGCTTCATAAGAATGGATCAGGGCCTAGACACATACTGATACTGGTATGTTCGAATTTGAAATTGCTCTTGTCCAAGCATTTGTGTCACACCAATACAAAGGTAGTATTTTATGGTCCAAGCTGTTTGTACATGTCATTCTTTTATTTTCCTTTGCCTTTTGTATTCTTAATATTAAGATTGTACTTAGCTTCTGTCAGCAATTATTATTTTTTTATAGGACAAAATTTTATATAGAGCTTTTAATCAGTGCAATTGGTGGCAATTGTATCGTGCAATACTTTGTAGAATGAAATGCATTGTTCCTGTCTTTTAAAAAGATGCTACTTGCAGTGAAATATCTTTATAACAAAATATCAGGCACAATTAATCATTGCAAGGTAACACCGAACTAAAAAAAAAATTGTACTTACTGTGATACTTTTCATATTTTAGTATTTTAAAAAGAAATTATATTATTTTTCTATTGGTTTATCTGTTAGATAACATACATTAATCTTAATGATTAATGATTTTTAATAGCCCAGTTTGGACTGATATATCATATAATTAACATTAATTACTGCTTCTGAAAGCAGAACTGTGTTCAAACTAAACTATTTGCTTGCAAGCAAGCTGTAACTAGGTTTGAAAAGCTCTGGAATATTCCGTTTAGTCTCAGGTCTGATCCTAATGCAGAAACAGACTTGAGAGGTTTCTCTAAATCTTTTACACCTACATGGTTTGGCAAAGTGTCGGTGTTATTAATTCATGAAAACATTTTTAAAAATTCTTTTTTTAAATTCTTGATTAAAACATGGAAGCGAAAATGTATTTAAAAGTTTTTGGAGTACCTAAAAACTTTTTTTTTATTTCTTAATAAACATTTATTTTTGAAAAAAAGAAAAGAAAAAGCCTCCTGCTTTTGCTGAATATTGCCAGAACTAATTTCTTTCCAAAATTTGAGGTGAAATCAAATCATTAAAATTGTTTGAATATAACTCAATCATACCTTTGGGTTCATGAAGGCTTTGGACTGACGCACTACCACACACACTCTTTAATTTAAGGTGACCCAACAACAATGCTGTTGCCAAGCCAGGGTATTTTAACACATGCCTGGCTTCCTAAAATATGGCTTGTGAGGACACAACCAGAAGTGCCATGTTAGGTAATGGAAACTTGGTCCCAGATAAAACTGAACATTGTATAAATGTGCATCTTCATTATGTTCACTGCGTTACTGTTTCAGGGGTCACTGAGAGTTGTACTGATCCTTTTCCCCAGCTGCTGCTGTAGTAGTGATCTTATTTGAAACAGACTGATAGCACCCAAGGGATGAGAAATCTGGAGAGTTTGCAAAATATCACAAAACTTCCCAAGCTTAACTTGCAGAAGGAAGAATCGTTTCTTTCTCAGGGTACATATGATTAATGAGTCGGATTCCCAACGGAGATGGAAATATCTGCTTTTTTATTATAAGGCCACGGAAATTATAACCATCCCATTGTGGCTTAGTCATTTTTCAATTCTTGTGCTAAAAATAATTGGGATTTTTTTTTTTGTTTTTTTTAAATTTTATTATTATTATTATTATTTATTCGTATTAATTTGTTCTAATTTGATTTAAAGCACACTGGGGTACATTTTGACCACTTCTGGACTAAAATATTAGTCTGTATCTATTCATTTGGCAAAATAGAATCCAGGCATATAGTTATGATATTGTATAATGTTCTCACTCAAGGGTTTGGACATGCCTCAGATTTAAACTCACAACCTTCTGCTTACTAGCAGGGCATGCCCACTGCCTATATGACAGTTTGGCTATTTTGGAAATCATTTGTTTTAATAAATGTGGATGATCTACCAAGTTAGACTGATGGCAACAGTAGTGATGTATTGGGTGTTGGATAGAGAGTTTAGTTTAGCAAATTAACTGTCTACAGTGTTTCAACGTGTGTGTAGAAACATCAGCACTACCCAGCCCTTTATTCCTATACCACAGCACTGTTGAATTCTTGATTCTGATTGGTCATAAAGTGTTGATTAATTTACTCTATCAGCAATAGTGCAGCGGCAAGGTTTATATTAATGCACCCATTCTAATAGGCCTACAGTAACAACTTACAAGGAACTTACTACACATAATAAAGTGAGGAGATTTTTGTGAGGAGATGTTTGTTTAACATTTTTGGAAGGAGTCTCCAGTGTCAGCACTTTGTGACAGTCAAAAGGAAAGCTGTAACTTTAAATTTCCAGACAGAGAAGCTGGTGAAGGAATTATAGCTACTATAATGTAAGTGATAAGTGGAAGTAACTTCTTTTATGGATAGTCCACAATATTTAAGTAACTGCGAATAGATACACGTTCTTTAAATACTAAAATAAAATTGTAATAATTGGCAAATTGCTGTGGTGTAAGAGGAATAAAATAAAACACTTCAGAATGTGCTGGTATAGGAAAGTAATCCACTTTGGGGTGGTAACAGAAACTGTGCTAAGATCACATCAACCCCTTGTTGATTGGTTTCCAGTGACAATCGTGTCACATTTTATTCCTTACTCTGTAAATGTTTTACAGATACACCACCACCATTTTCATTCCCCAATAAAGCACTGTGATAATGTGATCCAAGCAGCATCCAAGCAGCATCTTGATTCTCAGACGCTATAATCTTTGGTTTCTCAGAATAAGCATTACTGACTTGCATCAAATAATCAATATACCTGGCTTCTCTGTTTAGCATTGATTTCAGTGATAGTTGGAGGATTGGCTTTAATAATGTTTTCCCCTTTTATGTATAGTAACACAGATTATTATACTATATCTATTTTTTTTCGGCGGCAAATTACAATACACATTTTAGGATTACTATTACAAATACGTAGTGTTTTACTCTATAATGTAATAGAAAGTATTTCTACTTTGGCCATTTGTGAGTGAAATAAATAAACAAAGAAATAAAAGAATAAAGACAAAAATGAAGATTTGACTTGCAATGATCAAAGTTCAGATTCTTTTTTTAAAAAAATCTTATATCTTTAAATTTCATACTCGTAAAATATGTAAAAAGAAATTACTGATATGGAAACATATATTATTGATATAAAGCACATTATTTATATACTGTTACCCCAAGTCCATTAACTATGCATAACAAATTTTGTTGTATTTTTAATTTCAAATGCCAATTTTAAAATATAGCTATAATCAATCACATACCATTGGAAAGATTATTTCGTAAAACATTTTATGTAAAAATGTTTAGATCCTTTTCTCAGTTTTTGAAGGAGGTACATGCAGATCATTTCATACACTGTATTTATATATATAAAATTTTATTTTATTCACTGTTTTATTTTTGATTTGTTGGTGCATATTGAACAATATATTTTTCTCAGCCTTTTTAAGTTGTTTTCTTTTCTTTCTTTAATAATCCATAAAAATTAAACTATATATTGCTAACAAAGTCTGACAAATGACAATATAGTAACAAGATGTTGATGACCTGTAATCACAATAAAAAAAAAAAAACCAAGAAATTTCTGACTGAAATCCATTTGTTTAAAATATATTTTTATAATATGCAAATTAGTGCTGGAAGAAATATGTGTATTAGAGTGTGATACTGCCTTTAACATGTGGCATAAATGTCAACAGTGGTGATATAAAATACAGATTTTGACTGCATAGAAATAACCAATCTGCCTTGGTTCACCATTTCCATGATACTGAACTTTGCCAGCTCTACAAAGTTCACAGGCCTTAGAGTATAACACCTGACAGGCATTTCATAAAGCTACAGTCAGGTCCATAAGTATTTGGACAGATCTGGACACAATTTTCGCAGGTTTGCCTCTGTACATCACGACAATGGATTTGAAATGAAGCAATCAATATGTAATTGAAGTGTAGACTTTCAGCTTTAATTTTAACAGATATATTGATATATTGCACTAACTGTTCAGGAATTACAGCTGATTTTTTTACAGAGTGCCTCCATTTTCACAGGCTTAAAACTTATTGGACAGTTGACTGATAAGCAGTTTCACGACCAGTTTCCTCATTATTTCATGACAAATTAAGGAGATAAAAGGTCTGGAGTTGATTCCAAGTGTTGAATGTGCATTTGGTAGCTGTTCATGGGAACTCTCAATATGCAGTCCAAAGAGGTGTCAATGAAAGTGAAGGAGGCCGTCATTAGGCTGCAGAAACAAAACAGACTTATCAGAGAGATAGCAGAAACTTTATGAGGGCCAAATCAACAATTTGGTACATTCTTAAAAAGAAGGAATGCACTGGCGAGCTCAGCAACACCAAAAGGTCTGGAAGACCACGGAAGACAACTAAAGTGGATGATCACAGAATTCTTTCCTTGTTGAAAAAAAAAAACCTCCACAACATCTAGGCGTATCATTGTCTAAGTCTACAATCAAGAGATGCCTTCATGAGAGTAAATGCAGACAGTGTACCTCAAGATGCAAACCACTGGTAACACTCAGGAACAGAAAGGCCAGATTAGACCTCAAAAAAAAAAAAAAAAAAAGCTTGACCAGTTCTGATGCAAGACTAACTTGTACCAGAATGATGGGAAGATGAGAGTATGGAGAAGGAAAGGAAGGGCTCATGATCCAAAGCATACCACATCATCTGTCAAACATGGGGAGGAGGTGTTATGGCATGGGTATGTATGGCTGCCAGTGGAACTGGGTCACTGGTGTTTATTGATGATGTGACTGCTAATAGAAGTAGCAGGATGAATTCCGAAGTGTGTAGCGCTAAGGAAGGGCTTCACAGTACAGATGGTATCCAAATGATCCAAAACGTACAGTGAAAGCAATCCAAGAGCTTCTTAAAGCAAAGAAATTAATTGTTCTTAAATGTCCGATGACCTCAACCTAATGGACAATACTTTTCATTTACTGAAGACAAAGGTGAAGGCAGAAAGACCCACAAACAAGTAGCAACTGAAGGCAGCTGGCAAAGAGTAAAGGCCTGGCAAAGCATCTCAAGGGAGGAAACTCAGCATTTGATGATGTCCATGCATTCCAGACTTCAGGCAGTCATTGACTGCAAAGGATTTGAATCCAAGTATTTAAAAATAATCCTAATATTTATGATTGTTAGTTTGTCCAATTACTTTTGAGCCTGGGAAAATGGAGGGACTCTGTAAAAACTGTCTGTAATTCCTAAACAGTTAATGCAATATTTTTGTTAAAACCCTTGAATTAAAGCTGAAAGTCTACAATTCAGTCACATCTTGATTGTTTCATTTCAAATCCATTGTGGTGATGTACAGAGGCAAAATTGTGTCACTGTCCAAATACTTATGGACCTGACTGTAGTTAATCAGATAAAGACATATAACTACAGCTTTATGGAGAACACCTGGCAACAACCAAATTGCTCCATGTGGATGACTCAGATATTCTGCGCTACAATGGGTTTAACCATCAAATCCTGCTTATTAGACAAAGACATATGATTGTGGGGTCAATTGTAACAGGAGCCAGGTGTAATACTATCAATTGCTCCAATCAGCAACAATCTATACTGGGTGATATTCACTCTTCACACACTCAGAACCCTCTGCCTGCCTGCAAAATAACAGCAACTTAATCACAACTCTGAATTAAAATCTGATTTTGAGGTAGGAGTATGATATATATATATATATATATATATATATATATGTAATTTTCCTCTGGAGAACATTTTTGAATTGTGTTCATTTTGTATGCACATGAAACCAAACTAGGCTAGTCTAGTTGACTGTTGGCATGATTGATCATTGACAATGCTAAGCTGGTTAGCTATCAGATTGTAGTTGTGCAAAAAGTGTACAAAAAGCGAGAAACAAGAGATTCCACTTATTTGAAAAATAGGCTCCTTTCTGGAAAACTTCATGGCACATGAAGCTCAAAGACCCAAACATATCAGCTGTTATTCATGTTGTATTCATTGATGTATTTTTTGTGTATTTATGCTCTCACTTAAGAATACGTTTTACCAAAGGAATTGTTTCATTTGGTGCAAACATTGTACAATTACTTAAGAGGTATTTACTATGTGATAAAGATATTTAGCAAACATATATCTCCAGCAGGCTTAAAGAATTGCAGTATTGGGGAGTAGCTACAAGTAGAAATGCTACTAGCTTACCTGTATTTTAAGTAGCATAGCAGTAGCTGTTTTCAAAATAATATAGCTTCTCCAATAATAATGAGCTACTTTTTCAGCAAGTGGTGCAGTGTGTTCAATCATTTTCATCTTCAGTAACCAATTTATTCCGGTCAGAGTATGTCCCGCTAACACTGGATGATTCAGGACTCAGGATCGAAGCTACGATTGTGGAGCTGTGATATGGTAATGCTACCGACTTTTCTGTTTGTTTGTTTTTTTCTTTTTAATGTTCTACAATTAACTGCTCCTTCACTAAGAGTGATTTACGAATTGAAAAAGTAAAATCTATTTGTTATGGCACACCCAGTACAAGGCATGTAAATGTATTTTGTGCAATAAATCAGCGTCAAAACAAAAAGAAAATATCACGGTTGATTTTCCTCAGTTTGATGAAGTAGCTTCAGTATAGTTAGCTACTTTTTCTTAGTAGCTTGTAGTGTAGCTAGCTACTATAGCAAAAGCGTAGTTTGGCTGTAGCTTAGCTATTTGAAATCATGAGTAATTTCTAGCTTCTACAATTGCAAAGTAGCTTCCTCAACACTGATGAATTGAGAACCCATGGAGTTGGTTGTAACATTATGGTTCTTTGATTTAATTTGATGTATTCACTGATATTATCATGAAAATGGTGTTTGATTATTATGAATATTTAACAAAATCAAAAATACAACATCTTAGCAAGTGAAATATCTTGAATATAGTCAAATCTGTCTAGTATTTCCTATTAAACTTATTTCTAGACATTTTTACATTTCAAGCTTTAAATTTTCTTATTCTATTGACAGATACTTTTGCTTCTTTATAGAAATAAGTAGGACACTTAAAATGATCTGCTAGTAGAACAAGACTTGAAATTAGTTTAATAATCTTATATTTGGTTTATTGTAATCTTTAATATAGGAGGTACTAGATACATTATATTTTCACTTGCTAATTTTTTTTTTTTGCAATGCAGACCAATGTACCCATCACATGTCAAAAAAAAAACTAGACCTTTAGAATATTTTAATTACAAGAAAAGCTTGTCCACAATACTTTGTAGAAACAAAACACTTGAATCTGAAAGATACTTGATGCTGAGTTTTGTAATATTGTTGTTGACTGCAGAGGCTTTAGACCACAAAACTTGTCAGATGTAACAAGTTTTCACAAGAAGAGTTATGAGATAAGGAGGTATGGCTGAGCCATTCTGAGACAATCTTCAGTGAGCCATTTCTTGGAAAACTGTCTGTAGGAAAATTGGCCAGTGTGGTCAGGTTTAATATTTTGTGGTACGAATGTTAAGAGTTTGCCAGATAAAGACACATGATTGTGGTTTTAAATGACATTAAGAGAACCTGACCAGCAAGCATAAAATTAAGATCAATAAGATCGACGGATTTTATGGTAGCACCTTTCCAGGCATGCTCTCTACTTGGGATCTTATCAGAAACACTTTCTTACTGATTGTAGTGAGATCATTTCAGGATAATCCTGTTATGATCTGTACAACTCAAGACCTTGTTCTTTCACCAAAGCTCTCTGATACAATAGTCAGGTCATTTTACTTTATTGTTCATTTCTTGTTTGACAGACAGGAATCTATCAGCCTTTATTGCAACTTTTATCAAAATTGACGTTTTTCTTTTTTTTCCCCCACCATGTTAGAGAAACTTAATTGTAGTCATGTTAACCAGTTTCATGAGAAAGCCTGTCAATATGAATAATATAATATAAAAACATATTTTATTTAACACAGCAATAATGGCATGGATTACACAATGTGTTGGAAACATTCCTTCGAGATTCATAATTGTTGCAGATTTGATGAACATTCATGCTTGAATTTCCTGTTCTACCACATCCAAATGTTGAATTTAGATCAGGTGACTGGGGAAGCCAGTGAAGTACACTGAACTCATTGTCATGTTCAGGGAACCAGTTTGAGAAGATAAGGGCCTTTCATTGTACCTGAACTAATTGTGGAACTACCCACTTTTTGGCGTTTTCGAACCTCCGGAACTGGGTGTGATTTTAGTACCGGACTGCCTTTTTTGAGAACCAGATTAGCTCCTGCTCCGGAGCAGGGTGCAACCAGCACAACTGGTACTATCCGTGACGTAGATGTAGATGTTGATTGGCCAAACGCGTACGAAAACGCCCTCACCCGCCATGATTTAAAACGCCGTGTAAACATAGTTAACTCAAATAACCACTCTTTGCAGCTGTGGTGAGTAGAAAAGCATCTCAGTGGTTAAGCTTTTGGACTGCTGAGCGGAAGGTCTAGGCCACTGTTGGGCCCTTGAGCAAGTCCCATAATCCTCAACTGCTCAGTTTTGTAAATGAGATAAATGTAAGTTGCTCTGGATAAGGGCGTTTGCCAAATGCCATACATTTAAAGGTAAAATCTCACAATGCACAACACTCTCTAGCAGAGAGGCCAGAACAGCAGAAGACCACATCGGGTTACAATACGGGTCCTGTCAGCCAAGAAGTGGAATCTGAGTCTACAGTGGGCACAAGTTCATCAAAACTGGACAGTTGGAAAAGGTACAGATGTTCTTTCCAGTCTTCTTTGTTTTAACACCTCCAGCATTATATATCATGCCTTTTCTTATGAAAGTTGGTGTTTTTAATCTGTAAATAGTTGAAACTATTGTGGTTTCCTCAGGTTCTTCCTATTTTTACACTATGGTCACAAATCCAATAGGCCTTGGATATAAACAACAAGCTATAATCTCAAGCCTCATTCTATTATTCTAAATAGTTCTCTACCATGTGAAGTAATAACTTACTATTATGTACTGTTTTGCCATACTATTCAGTACACCAGTACTTAAGTATTTAAGCCTAAGCCTTACTTGTACCCAGTGTTGCTGGGATAGGCTTCAGAATCCACCTCAACATGAAGATGAATGAATGAACCTAGGCAGAATTTTCAGAGTAAAAATCATTTATGTGTTCCACAGACAGATAGATATAGGTTTAACAGAAACCCAGAAGTAAAACATTACATGAAAAGAAGAAGACATAAGTTCTTTAAGCACACATCATAAATCTCTTAGCATTATTCCTATGTACCATGCTTCTATTGCTATGACCCAGACAGCAAAATGAGTGAAGGCACAATACCAGCCCAGACACTTTTGGTCTGGTCAAAGAACCACTGTGGAACGATGGCAATGAACTCACCGGATCTGACTTTTGACCAAATGTTGCAATGCTGCACACACATTAGATATAGCTATTTGCATTTGGACAACTTCTGGTCCAGACTCCAAATGCCAAATATACATATATAAATGTGGAAGCTCGTAGTTGGGGCACTTTTGGCCCCCAGTTCACTTTCTACTGCCACAGTTGTGTGACGATTATGTTCCTAAACTCAAACCATATTTGGCTTGGAATCATCTGCTATCTGGGGAGTAACTAAAACTCATTTAAAATGTGATCTGGTGGTGTCAACTGGTTGCACTTTCTCACGTACATCACATATGAGGAAGTGAGTGTTGACATCTATGGAATCAGTCAGTCCTAAATTAAGACTGTTCCTAGAACAGTGCAGCTTTGTTTCTGCAGGTGCTGGACAAAAGCCATGATGAGGGATAGAGAATGGAAAATGCTGCCTGAGTGCTGTTATCACACAACTCCCAGTATCATGTTACTATAAACCTACTCAAAGTGACTGAAGTTTGGAAAAGGCGAGTTACATAAATGGTGTACAAGATCCTTTAACCTTTGTGGTATTTGGAAACAATATACACACAAGAGAGAAGAGAAATCTTGTAGCCTTAAAAACAGGATCCATTAGTTTAATTTTTGTGTTAAAAAACAGCTGCTCATGTAAACCTTAGTTAAGTAATATTCACAGGACCGATACTCATTCTGAAGTCATATGTAAAGCTATGATCATTGCTCTCACTCCTAGCAGAGAGAATAGGCACACATGAGAGAGAGGTATTAACTAGGCATCTACTGTACTATTCTCAGGACCTATAGTATAACTTTTGCCAGTGAAGAGCTCGGATTTCAAATCTAATTGCCATCCTAGTAGCTAGTAGGTATTATAAATCATACTGCTGCCCTTTAGTTCCTCTTAGGTGTAATGTTTCACTCAAAAAGAGATATAAATTTCATCAGTGTGGAAATGTCAAATTTATGACAGTACAAATCAGAAAACAACAAAACATCAAAACATTTTTATTTGTTAAGATCATGATTTAAGATTATAAATCATGATTCAGCGTTGTAACTGGTTTTAGGTGATTAGTTAATAGTAACAGATCTACACAGCATTCTCTCGCTTATTAGCAAGAATAGAAAGTAACAAATGCCATGTACTCTCGTTACAGTACTTGAGTACATGATATATAATTAAATCATAGTACTTTTATGTTTACTTGTGTTTTTTTCAAATAAAATATTCAACTTTGTTACATGGATATTTTATATATTCCATATATCACTGTTACAGAGTAAAATAATAATGCATTTAACCCCGGAAGACTGCAAGCCAATTAAAAGACAGCATGTACCAATTTTTAATAATTTAATTTCAAAGTAAAGCAGTTTCCTGCTGAAAGTCTACAGGCCCCAAATGCTTAGTCAGCAGCTGCGATGTCTGAGACGGTGGAAGAAGATGAGTATCCCTGGCCCAATATATCAGATATCTTCAGTTTTAAATGCGTCAAAGGAAACCGCATGATAATGATCTGCAAATGATGCTAGCCAAAACCCTTGGAGATGTTGGCATTTTACAGCTCAACATTCAACCTGCGGAAAAAACATACAGGTAAACCATAAGCTAGCTGGGGGAGCTAGACTAGCTATTTTACAATTAGCTAGCTAGATAACAAACCTAGCAAGCCACTGAAACCCTAACAGCATGTGAATGTGCTCTGTGTCTCCGCACTTATATAGAAAATACAGGTTAGCAACAATGACTAAAATTTTCCAGAGCAAAAAAATAAAAGGAAATGAACAAAAAAGTGAAGGCCACATACATATCCAGGTGGTAAAAGATATTTAGGTAACGCTTTTTCTCAGCCGTTCTAACACTTTTTACAACCAAGGATCCCTTTAACTGTAAAATAAAAACCAAAGGACCCCCTTTTAACATAAGCCAACTATTGAAATATTATGCTCATTGTGTAAATGTGTCCAATAATATTTTGGCTAGTTATTACAGCCATAGAGCTTTTTATTCCTGAGATGTCTGCCAACAAAACCGATTAGGTCCAAGTTCACATCATTCATAAGCCTGCTTGTTTAAATAGAATATTTTTGTTTGAATGGATTAAACCCATTCAAATTAAATGACTGTTCAAATAAGCTAAAAAGTATAATAACTCAATAATGAATATAATACCTTTGATAATAATGAGCTGTGATTTCCAGCCTTGTAACAAAGTAAAAAAACCAAACAAAAAAAATCACAGACGTTCTGGCACGCCATATGAACACAGTGCCCCTAGCCTTTAATAGCCAGCAGACAAATGAATATTGATACACATAATAAATTACTTTATTCAGACAGACATGATAGGACGTTTGTGTTGACCACGAGCAAGTAGTTACTTTGTTATGGTTATTTATGGTGTATTAATACTGAAGCATATCATTTGATGATGTTAACTAATATATTCAGTAATGTCCATTAATCGATCCTAAACTAAAGCGTTACTGATACCTGTAAACAGAGTTTTTACTGCTGTCATACCCATTAGTTCAAACTAATTCAAAATGTAATAAGTTCTTATTGTATTTTCAAATAGCTGTTTAAGCTACATCCTAATTTCAGTAAACAGGTATACTGTATACTGTACATAAATGGATACAACCATTGATGGATACAATTATGACTCACCAAGTTTTTTCCTTTTTTATTAATATTTTTCATTATAAAATGGTGTCACCAGCACAGTCTTTGACTAGGAATATCATCATATGTATTCAGCCAAACCAAAATAAACCCAAGTTTCAATTCTCTTTAACCACTGTGCTTGGAACTGCACTCAGGGGAACGATGGGAGAGAGGGTCATATAAAAATACTATACAGAGAATAGAACTTTAAATATTACACACTTTAAAAATACACAATATCAATGCATACATTAATTCAGAATCCAAAAATGCATAGGGATGAACACAATTAGAGCTTTATAAAGCTTCTGTAAAATTCTCAAAGCCTACCTTTGGGGCTTGAATATTGCATGTATAAAAATTTCTTCAGATTTTTTTTTTTTTCATTTGGGGTTTGTGAACATCACACTTAATACTTACATGGAACACTGTCAAAGAGAGAAAAGGTAAAAATGATGTCCCAGGTCGGAACACTGGTCTAAGCCTTAGTAAAAACAAGACATTTAATATTAGGCTCTTTATGTGTGAAAAATCTGTAGATGAAACCTCGCCCATCATCAATAGTTTTATAAGACTGAATGAAGGAGTGACATCGGGTGGGACAGTTGTGAACAGAGCCATGGATTGTTCCAGTGTGAATTCACCAGAGTCTCTGAGAACAATGAGTGCTTTCTGTTTTATTAGAAATAGATCTCACTTGTGCTTTCCAGCATGGTCATTAGTACTGCAAAGAAGGCAGGAAATAATTCCACCAAATACTCAGAAAGTAAACCGTTATGGCAACAGGAATGATTTTAGAGTATACATAAGGGAGATTTTAGAGTCCATATAAGGGATGGCATGATTGTACGGGCAAATGAGCCTAAAAATCAGACGCTGCTGCATTTTGGCTCCATGGATCATCTGTGTAACCTTCTTTATTTTTTTCTTAAATTTCTGGCTGTTGTATGGAACAGAAAAGAAATTAGTTTTTTGAATGCACTAGCTGCAAACTCCTAATCCTTCAGGACCTCCACACTAGACCACTTGGTGTTGTCTGACTCAGTTCATAGACAGCTTGAAAATGAAACAGAGAGCTGAACCAAGCAGACTTCGAGTCAGGCTAAACTCCATGGTTTGATCATTCCAAATGTGACTTGGCTACACTCAGTTTTATGAGACCTTTTCAGGAAGGTGAGATGAAAATAACTTGAACAAAATGTCTGAGATATTTGGCAAGCTTCAGTAGTTATATCATGGCTTGACTACAAAGGCCATTGTGAAAGGAAGAAATGTGCCCTTGAGTCCTGAACACACGTGGTGAATGGTGTAGATGCATTTTTATAGTTACAGTGCCTTGCATGTATTGACTCCTCCCCCCTTGAACTTTTCCACATTTTCGGTGTTACAACCTGAAACTAAGTTGGATTTATTATAATTATATGTCATGAAACTACACAAAATAGCTCATAATACTGAAGTAGGGAGGGAAATCTATATAGTTTGTGAAATTATTTAAAAATAAAAATGGAAAATTTGTGATTGCGTCAGTATTCACCCCGTTGCTGGAAACCTCCTAATTTAGTTCTGGTACAACCAGTTGTCATCTCATATTGCATAATTATTTAAATGGGGTTCACGGCTGTGCAAATAACATGTCACATGATCTCAAAACAAATACATCTGTTCCTAGAAGGCCCCAGAGTTTGTTAGAGAACATATAATATAAAATAAACAGCATCATGAAGACCAAGGTGCTATCAAAACAAGGTCCTGGAAAAATATCAATCAAGGTTTGGTTTTTAAAAAAATCCCACAGTTTGAATATCCTGCTGAGCACCATTAAATCAATTTTTAACAAAAGAAAAGAATATGGCACATAATCTGCATTAAGGAGGCCATCCACCAAAAGTCACCAGGTCAGTGACCGGCTTTAGTCAGAGAAGCAAACAAGGGGCCAATGACCTCTCCAGGAGCTTGAGAGTTCCACAGCTAAGGTGGTAGAAGCTGTTCACAAGACAACCCAGAACAGACCACATATCTGGGCTTTATGGAAGAACGGTGAGCCATATAAAATCCCATTTGGAGTTTGCCAATAGGCATGTTGGAGATTCTGAGGAGACCAAAATTGAACGTCTTGGTCTTGGCACAAAGTGCTATGTTTGGGAGAAACAAAACATTGCTCACCACCGTGCGAAAGACATCTTCACAGTGAAGCATTGTGGTGGTAGCATCATGTTGCAAGGATGCTTTTCATCAGAAGGGACTGGGAAACTGGTCAGATTTGAGGGCAAGATGGATGAAGCCAAATGCAGGGCAGCCCTAGAAACAAACCTATTCCGGTTCGCTCTCCAACAGGACAGCAACCCTAAGCATTCTGCCAAATCTAGACTGGACTGGTTCAAAACTAAGAACCTGAATATGTTAGAATGGCCCAATTTAATTCCAAACCTGAATTAAATGAAAATTGCCATTCACCAACGGTCTCTGAGAGAACTTGCAAATTTACTAAGAAGAATGGGCAAAAAAAAAAAAAGAAAAAAAAAAAATCAAGATCCAGATGTACAAAGCTGAGACACATCCCAGAAGACCTGCATGGGAATTAGAATGAAAGGTGGTTCGATCAAGGGGATAAGTAAATATGCAAACAAAAATGTCTGCTTTTTTGTTTAATTGTTTAAAAAAACATTTGTGTCACAATTAAAAGTACGTCGCACCTTTAAATAAATACATTGTATAAATCAAATTGTAAAAATTCCAATTAAGTCCAATTTCATTCCAGGTTGTAACACTGCAAAATGTGGAATAGTTTAAGTGGGAGAAGAGAAAATAAGAAGGGGGTATTGCATGAGCACAAAAGCCATTCTGAGTATTAAATCTAAGAGCAAACACTGCCATGGCATGTGTGTGTGTGTGTGTGTGTGTGTGTTTTTGTGTGTGTGTGTGTGTGTGTGTGTGTGTGTGTGTGTGTGCGCAAAGTCCATTTTTCTTTTTCCTGATTACATAATTTTGTGACTGGTATAAGAGGGTTGTGTTTGTTTCTATTTCTTCACATCACTGCTTAAGGAGGTGTGTGAGGTTAGAGATGTGAGAAACGAATTTGTCTTCTTGTACAAACAAAACCAAATTGTTGTACCGCCTCTGTCAAATAAAGGAATAGTGTGTTGTGTCATATCTTGTTCAGAAATCAAACAGCACCTTTCTTATGTTTCGATTCTGCCGCAAGCAGTACTCTTGTTTTTGTCCATTCTTTAGTCCAGAGTAGACTAAAGAGAGAGAGAGAGAGAGAGAGAGAGAGAGAGATAGAGATTTTGTGACTAAGCATGTAACAGGGCCAATTCTAGGGTTGCGTTTGGCCAAACAAATTTTGAATCTTGCTTAACCAAAGAGTTCATGGTGACTCAGCCTTTGGCTTGATAGTGGAAAAATACAGTGTTTAATGAAAACATTATGAGTGGCATGTTATTTTCTGAAGTGGGATGGCCCCCATGAAAAGACAACAAATGTGTTCACTATACACAACGGTGTAAAATTTGACCTTCATCCAGGATCATTTCTTTTTTATGGCGCTGGACAAGAAGCAGCTCTTTGTTTTTGGTGAAAACAAGAAGACTCGATAGGACAGTCTAGTGTTGGACAGGGTCTAGTAGCTTGTTCACACTTCCTGTTTTACTATAATCACAGTTCTGTTTAAAAAAACAAACAAACCAAACATTAGCACAGATCATTGCTTATGTTTTACTAAAAACCGTCACATTTGTTGAACATACTGTATGGTCCAAGTTTCAGATTGTGTTGAATGGCATGTACAGCAGTTCCTGGTGAATTTGTGTTGTCCTTTCAGGGTGTAAGCCCCAGGTTAGTGTGCTCTCACAGGTCCATGGTGCTGTTGCTGTGCTCTCGGCTGTGAGTCAAAGGAGCTGAGAGTGAATGGCAGTCGATGGGCTGACCAGCACCAGGCTGAGCTAATGGGTTTCTACTAATAACCAGCTCCAGTTTATCTCCAGCTTCTGTGATAAGAGGCACGGCCAAGCAGCAGTCGAAATCTCGTGTTCGCACATGATTGACCTGGGAATGCAACAATAGTTATATATAATATATCACAGTACTTATATTACTTATACCACAGCATGTTTTGTGACTGCTAACAACTGTCTATTTATTAAAGCATGAGACACTTTCCTTGTTCCCTTTATAGTTACATTTAATGTTGTGGAACATCTGTGAAAAAACTTAGTTCCTGTTATCACATATGATGGAAATAACAAGTCTACACGCCCCTGTTAAAATTGCAGGGTTTTGTGCTGTGAAAAATGAAACCAAGACAAATCTTGTCAGATCTTTTCACACCTTTGATGAGATTCAGTAACAAACAAAATTCAAGTCAAAAACAAAAAGACGTTTTAGGGATAAAAAGACAAAAAGAAAAAACTTAAAATGTCCTGGTTGCTATGTGTGCATGCCCTTTAATAATGGGGAATGTGACTGTGCTCAGAATTAACCAATCACATTTGAACTCATGTTCAGAATTATCATACACCTGTCATCAATGAAGCAGTTTTGATTAACACCAAATAAGGATCAGCTGCTTCTTCAGGATATTCTTGTCATTTTCTTGTTTTCATCTGACTGCTGAAGCCATGGTCTGCAAAGAGCTTATAAAGCAAGTATCTTATTGTTGAAAGGTATCAATCAGGAGAAGGGTACAAAAAAATTTCCAAAACACATGAAGGCCATCTGCAACAAATGGAGAAATAGGGCGCCACAGTAACATTACCAAGAACAGGACGTCCCTCCAAAATTGACGAAAGGCCAAGTAATCTCATCAGAGATGCTGCCAAGAGCCCTACAGCAACATTTAAGGAGCTGCAGGAACATCTGGCAGGTACTGGTCACTCCCTGCACCTGACAACAATCTCTTGTATTCTTCACTTGTCTGGGCCATGGTGTAGGGTGGCTAGACGGAAGCCCTTTCTCATGAAAAAAAAAATTCAATCTCACCTAAATTTTGCCAAACCATGAGGCAAAATGTGTTATGCTCCGATGAGACCAAAGTAGAACTTTTTAGGCATGATTCTGAAAGATATGTTTGGTACAAAAACAACAGCTTATCACCCAAACACCATACCCATGGTGAAGCATGGTGTTGGGAGCATCACGCTATGGGGCTGCTTCTCTTCAGCTGGGACTGGGGCTCCAGTCAAGATATGCGAAAACATGCATAGTTCCAAATACCAATCTATTTTGGCATAAAACCTGCAGACCTCTGCAACACATATGAAGATGAAGAAAAATTTTGATCCAATAACACGATAACCCGATAACGACCCAAAGCACAAATCCACGTCAACAAAGGAATGACTTCAGAAAAAGATCAACAACATTTTGGAATGGCCCAGTCAGAACCCAGATCGAAATCCAATTAAAAACTTGTGGGATAACTTGAAGAGGGCTGTGCACAGGAGATCCCCAGACCTGGAGCATTTTTGCAAGGAAGAGTGGAATAAAATGACCAAATCACAATGTGCTAAGCTGGTAGACTCTTACCAAAAAAACACTGAGCGCTGGATTACAAGCAAAAGGTACTTTAACAAAGTATTAGTTAAGGAGTGTGCACACGTATGCAACAACGTTTTTGTAAGTTTTTTCTTTTTTTGTTTCTATTTGTATTTTACATTAAAGATGGAAAAAGATCTGACAATATTTTATCTTGGTTTCATTTTTAACATCACAAAAACCTGCAATTTTAACAGCTTTAGGACTTTACAACTGTTACAAGGCATTGACACTAGAGAGTCCTTCCATAAACACTAAACAAACATCTCTTCACAGAAAACTTCACATAAACATTACGTCTAAAGTCAGAGCCACCGTTATAGAAGATGAATCAACAACTATTGAGCAATCATACTCGAGAGTTGTCCGTGGATCAGATTTGCTGTAACAGTAGTGCATAGTGCAGATTTAAAGCTTTGTGCTGTGTGTCTCTTTCAAACAGAATATTTTCATGTCCACTTCTGCTGTGCTGCTTCCGATTTATCAACAAAATGCACAGTCGGAGCTGCACAGTGAAATATGGCTCACTGTATGGCAGGAAAAGTTGTGCAACTGTAGTTGTGTGGTAGATACTTTGCACTTAGCCAATCAGGCAATGGCTTTACAAAGGGGAAGACTTATAATTCACCATGTCAACGTCATTTACCATGTGAAGTGCCAATCAACAGTGCGACCTACAAATGAAAAGGAAGCATCAGTTCTGTGACTGAAAACATTTTAAATCTATCTGCTGTCAGTTTCAGCAGTAAGCACCCATGGTGGCAACTCAAATTTCAGTGGGAACCAGTACTACCCCAGCCTCTCTAGACACATCCCTGTCTCTAATCTTTCTGCACTTGGCTAAGAATCCAAGAGCATACTGTTAACAAACTATGTGAAACAAATAACAGACATGCAGCTGAGGGAAGCAGAGATGTGAAGGTGTGAGCACCTGGAGGATCCTATCGTACGGCCTGAGTCCTGCACGGTCTGCTGGACCCTCAGGCCGGATCACGTTCACGTAAACACCTTTCTCCAAGAAACCGTCTGACACACTGAAACCAAAATCATCTCTTTCTGGATCCTTAATCACTGTCACCTGAGAAAGGTTAATTAAATTAATTTTAGTACAAAATGTACAAAAGTTTGGGGGTTCTGCTTTCAGAACAGAATCACAGAAGTTCTGCTTTCAGAACAGAATCACAGAAGTTCTGCTTTCACACATAATCACAAGTCCTCTATCTCAGCAATGCCACTATCTGTATCTGTTTACTGCTTCAAATATCCATTTCTGTATCTGGATATTAACCCAAAGTGGGTGTGTTCTTTGCTTCCTTCCTTCCTTCCTTCCTTCCTTCTATCCTTCCATCCTTACTTCATTCTTGCCTGCCTTCCTTCCTTTCCCATACAAATATGCCCCTGGAAAGCACTGGAAGAATCCCCTGAGGTTGAAATCCCAGCACTGTCATTATGGTGTGTGAATTTTGGCTCTGAGAGTTCCTCAACCTCAGCTACATCACTCCAGTTCACAATTGTGCTCAACTAGAAGTGTGCAAAAAATCCTACCCTACCTACCTACTTTTTGTTTGTACTTGTCTGCAAAATAGTATCTAGCAAATTTAGTTGATTCTATTTCCCAATATATAAACAAACTAGTAGCCTAATTTAAACTACTGTGACCCTGACCAGGCAGTTACTAAGGATGAATGAATGAACACTCTAAATGAATAGCATACTGTATGTATGTATGTATATATGTATATATATGTACTCATATAGAACACATTATCTGTTAATTTCTATTCATGTATTCATATACATTTACATCCTTACTCAGTAGTCTGGCATTGCTATGTGAAGGTTGTGTGGTATATGCTGACCTTGTGCAGCTCTAGTGGGGTGGGAGACAGGATTTCTTGCATCTCCTCCTTGATCCTCCGTGATTCCCAGGTCTTCTCAGACATGCGCAGTGTGCTCTTGCTTTTGGCCTCATTGCGAAGATGCGAGCTCTTTCTGAGAGGGCTGACGTTGGCCTGGCTCCCTGATTCGCTGTGAGACTTGGTGCTCTCTACTCCCAAACTCACAGTGCTGCCAGTCATTATGGAGGCCTGAGTGAGAGGACAAGAGCCAAGCAGTGATTACTGCTAAATCAGCTCATCAACTTTCAATAGGGAGCTCTGTATGGAACTCTAATTGGCTGCCAAGTGGTCTTTAAAATGATCTAATGCAATTTAATAAAACATAGTTAACTGGAAAGCAATGAAGATGTCATTTATTAGCTTTTCAGAAGCACCATTTTGCTCCCTTCCCTGGAATATTACCTACTGGAAACTCTTAACACATTACATTTTTATCATGATTTAGAGAAATCCCTTTTCTAACTCAGCATAATGGCTATTATACTTTGGTTTGGTGTGAGCAAAGTTGTGATGGTTGACAACTTGAGTACCACATTTTAGATCCAAGAACAGTTTTAACTGGAGTTTGTGTTGATTACAATGTAGAGAATAATGTTATATACATTAGAGTAGTCCATGTGCTAATGTAACGTCAGTGTATGAACAATCCTTGTCTATAAACATATTCTGTATTCTGTATATGCTGATATTTAGTATAACAGCACTGGTCTATTTTATTGTCTGTATCATTCCATTTTTTCTGTGTTCGCTACATAAATTTCTAATTCCAGAAATAGTTTGTTACACTGAAATCATTAATACACTTCCTACGGGCTGTCAGTCAGTCTTTGTGTTACATGGCAACATGCAACACTCTATCCAGCTGTGGCTTCTTGGGAACTATTTTCATTGATGGTGCAAAAATAAACAAAATATTTGGCCATGTTGTGTCAGAAATGTCAGATACTTGTTACTATGATTACCTGCAGCACTCAGCCAATGGCCTCGTGCCTACGGCCGAATCACAGCCGTGCAGATATTCAGTACAAGAGCACTCTTACTCATGCGATATTGCTTAAATAATGCTGAAGTACATGGTTTGTTAATGTTAACTAATGCAGTAAGTAATATTAGTTAATGGAATCTGAATGGGAAGTGTTCCAAAGATCCGTAGGAACTTTTAGTTATAGTAGTCTAACAGCTAATACAGACAATACAATCATGGGTGAATACAGCCACAGCATCATGGGAAGATAACCAGTAAGCACAGATGTCCAGGAGAGTTTAGTAGTCCATTGACATGCAGAAAAGGTCTGAAATATATGTAGAGGGTCTCTGGTTATTACATACATTATTTTGCACTCGTTTGCTTAAATGTTGCATACAGCAGTTTTGTTAGTTTGATGCTTAGTTTTCTGCTCCAGCTCCACCAAGACAAGCACAACAATGTTATTAATAATGTAGCACTGATTGAAATGTAGCAGAGCAATCATCTCACTTCATTTTGTTCTCTCTGGGGGATTGGAGATTTTTTTGAACACACTTTACTGTGTATTGAGTGGCGTAACTAGGTTAGCCGTAAATTCATTTAGCTCCATAATGTGGCAAGAGTAAGTCTTCTGATTTGGATTATGTTTGTAATGGCTTCTAAACATTCATTTCTACTGGCAAAAATTCTTCCCCATGATTCATTCAGTCGTGCTTTCAAAACAGAGTTGGGTATCTAAAAATGGTGATCAGGCAACATGAAATTGGCACTTCTTCTGTGCAGAGTAAACAACAGGTAGGTCAAAGAACTTGGAGACATGCACTACAGCAAGCACAGCAATAGTGGAAAAATACAAATTTGACTAGGTGTAGTACTCCTCCATGTTATTCTAATTAAATTTCACAATTTTATATAATATTGCAGCTCTGAGCCAAAGGGAAGGCAAGGGGATCACACTGAGCTTCATGCAGTGCCAGGGTTTTCGGCAGTGCAACCATTTGATTTCCTTTTTGATTTTCTTTGCTTCTGTAGAAGACTCAAGTGTCTGCATTCTCAAAGAGGTTTTTTTCACAGTCGCTAGTAATTCAACTTGTTTTTAGATTTTTAGCCAAAGTTGTTTTTTTTTTTTTTTTGGATTACTGCCTACAGTACATGTAAAGACTTTTTTTTAAAGAGATTTTACAGTTGTAATACAATCCATGCAAAATGGGGCTGTCTTTCAAATAAGAGCTGTTATTTTGTTCTCTAATGAATACAAAAATGAGAACTAATGGTTTGTACTATTATACTCTCTCTACTCTAATAATTTCATGGTAAAATAATTCGTAATGAGAGTGGTGCAGCGGGTAGCATTGCTGACTCCCAGCTTCAGGGTCCCCGGATTGATCCTGAGCTAGCGTTACTGTCTGTGTCTTCAGTGTGTCCTCATGGGTTCTCTGGTTTCTTCCCACCTCCCAAAAACATGTGGATTGTCTACACAAAATTGCCCTTAGGTATGAATGCATATTGCATAATTTATTATAATAATTAATTACAAGTATTGCATAATTAACAACTGCTTCATTCAGTACTTTTCCATCATCTTATATATGAATCGTCCTGAATTCAGTATGTGCTTTTTGTGCCAAGCTGAATATAGTGTGAGAAATGCTTCAATTCTAATCAAAATCAATTTCATATTCAAAAATTTCCATTGCAGATGATTAAAAGTAGCAAAAGTGGGGATTGTGTCCTATCAAGGGTGTGTTCCTGCTTCGTGCCCAGTCTTCCCAGGATCCACTGCAGTGAAGAATGAGTCATTCTTAATGTACACACTGCAGTGATCACATGAGGATATAGAGAATACTCAGAAACGCAATGAAATACAATATACAAATGGCACTGCTTTTCATATGTGACCTGTGAAGAATGATACCATATGGAACGCCTAGTTGTAAGCTGTGTTTTTAGTGATATTAACACTTTTAGCATGTTTTCATTAAATCAATGAAGAAACATTGAACCAATAAGAAACTATAAAGGGTGATTCTTTATACAGATGGCAACACCTCTTAGTAAATTCTTTTCAGGCCTTCCTCCCCTTGCCTGATTGCGACCATGCCCCCCAAGTACTGCTCAGGCTCCATCATCTGTGACTGAACACTGAGTGCATTTCAGTGTGGCACTACTGCAACACACTGATGAAAGTGAAATGCAACGTAGCCGGGAATTACATTCAGTTCCGACAGAAAGTCAGCATTTAATTCTTACAAAAGCAATCCCCTGCTGATTGTTTTTACAATGAAGAGAGCAAGCGATGTAAGGTTTTGTTTTTCAGTGTGGCATGTTTTCTGCATGTTACTAAAGAAAAGCAATACTATTTGTATATTGTAATTCACTTTTTATTTTTATTTTTTTATCAATTTGAAGGAATGCATATTTATTCCCATAAAGATATTATTATGTAAGGAATAAAACATGACAGGTCTTAAAGCAAAGCCGCCCCAAGGTTTATTAATTTCCTCTCATTTTTTTATTCCTCTTATACCACTCTTAAAGAATGACCTGATACTTTTTATCAGTTACATTAAAATGTAGAAACGCAGTAGTTCCTCTTATCACTTACATAATAGCAGCCATAAACAATCGTTCCCACACAAGCCTCACCTTTTAAATCTCTTGAAGTTAATTAAAAAACCAAAAACGCAGCATGTTACTGAGAAACCAGAAAGTGCGAAGTCCTCTGTCCTGAAGACTTTTCCACTGTCAACCTACTGTTACAAAACGCTTATGCTAGGGAATTCTTCCATAAATGTGGGTGATAGTGTTTTTAACTGATGATTCAGACCCACACTTCCTCCCACACACATTATAAAAGGCAACCTGTCTTCTCAAGAAGAAAGGAATATAAGGAAAATTAAGGGAACGTTCACTGCATCACAGGCAGAAAGGTGAGTTATCTATTAAGCACGACTGACTGCAGCACCGAATTGGCCCATGAAATAAATAAAATAAATGTGTAAACAGTATAATTAGATTGTTTTGCAGATTTAATGGGGTTTGAGTCCAACAGTTAACATGCACTCTGTGAATGCCTTTTCCTTTACTCTAAACTGAGCAGTGACTGCAAACATTAATGATGTGATACACAATCACATTTACTTATTATCATACATGTTTTGTATTTATGCAGAAGCTGTGTTTGTTCTAGTTCTGGTTAATAGGTGTTCTGAACAAGATGTTCTGTGCTGAGACCAATAAAATTTGCTATTTGAGGATCTTGCATTTCAAAACCCTTCCATATGATTCATAAGACAAATCATTTATTCCATAATATCTATTGCATGCCAATTTGGTTCAGATGATCTAATCCTTAACAGTTAGCCTTGAAACTATTATTACTTGTGTTACCCTTTGAAGGAACATCTTCATTCTATCATTCTGTGTCAGGCCATGACTGTCTCGAATTTAGAGCCCGAGTGTGGAAATTCTCTTATGATGAGTTCATCTCTCTCCAGTTTACCTCGATCTCACGGAGGAGTTCTGACTGCCCACACGTCTCCAAGTCCTCCAGGGCCTGGCACCAGAAGTTGTCCTCGTGGTCCAGCATGATGCCATCAGCAGGAGTCTGGCTGGCAAATCTGCAGCAGTAATTAGCATGAGACGTGAATCAGGACTTGGCATACTCAGATTGACACTATTCTTAGTAAGACAGGGGCCACAAGGCAGCCTGGGAGGGACGAAGGCTTGAGGCAGAAGGGGTGTGAGGAACAACAATATCCCCAAGAACTTTGGTCTTCAGCAATCTGCTAAACAGATCTAACAAAATATGTGGGAGGAAGGAAAAAAAGGAAGAACAGCCAATGGTAGCAAATTATTGCATAATTAACAACTGCTTCATTCAGTACTTTTCCATCCTCTTAGATAAACTGAATCATCCTGAATTCAGTATGTACTTTTCCTGCCAAGCCGCATATAGCATGAGAAAGGCTTTAGTTCTAATCAAAAACAATTTCAAATTCAAAAATTTCCACTGCACATGATTAAAGGTAGCAAAATTGGGGATTATTTTTCACTAGGTTATTCATATCCTAGCATCCTAGAACCTAGCATCCTAGCACACTTTCATACTAGCATTCTCCCACACTTACCTACCTCCACACTAGCACATATGCATTCTTGCGTACTCCCACATTTGCATACGCTGAAACTTGCATATTTGCATGCTTGCATGTAAGGACTCTTGAATACTAGCACACATATATTGCATAATACTATCACATGTGCATACTCTTACACTTGCACACTAGGATAATTGCATTCTTGCAGTCTAGATTGCATGCACACTTGGATGCATACTGTATACATTTGTCTCATGCTTTAAGGCTTTCATAATAGTGGTCCTGCACACTAGCACATCTGCATTTTAACATGCTTGTGTAGCATTTTTATTATTCTGTTATTCTGTCTGACTGTATGTTTTTCTGTTTGACAGCTGTCTTCACTGTAATCAATGTAAAAATGTATTTTACATGTAAAACGTACTCAGGTTTGTTGACGATGGAGTGGCTTTATGTCTAGCTGCGAGAGCTCTCCCACAACATATACCTTTTCAAACCACTGCATCATAAGAGCATACTTAATAATCTGTTCTTTCTCTTTCTCTGTCAAGCTGTACTTGTACTCCTGCTACCTGAAGTGATGCCAGTTCCTGATCCTGACTCACTTCTACTCCTGTGGCTCCTCTTGCCATCCAAATCTTTCTGCTCTTGTGGATGGTCCAAAATGAGTTCCCTAAAGATTCGGACTTCACAAAATGAGTTTATTTCCAAAGTCTCACCCATGTTTCAGTGGATAATCTCACCTAGATACTAGACTGTACCCAAGAACTACTGCTGTAATCATAAAGACCATGATGCTCATACTGAACATCCTTTCAAGACAGTACTGTTTGACTTGGTAGTATACACTTGTAGAAAAGTAATTATTTATAATCCCACCATTCAGTATCACCTAGAAGAAAACAGGTTCTCTTGAGTCTGGTTCCTCTCTAGGTGTTGCCTCAGGGAGTTTTTGCTCACCAGTCATCTCTGGCTTGCTCATTAGGGATCTAGATCTACATCCGGATTTCTGTTTCTATTCTATAGAGATAAAATTGAACTGAACTGAAAATTCATCTAGTTAAGTGAAGTGACTTGTGGCCAAGCATGGTGACCCATACTCGGAATTTGTGCCCTGCATTTAACCCATCCAAGTGCACACACACAGTAGTGAACACACACACACACACACTGTGAACACAGACCCAGAGCAGTGGGCAGCCTTTTTTTTTTTTTTTGCTGCGGCACCCGGGGAGCAGTTGGGGGTTTGGTGCCTTGCTCAAGGGTCTCACCTCAGTCGTGGTATTGAGGGTGGAAGAGAGTGCTGGTCATTCACTCCCCCCACCTACAATCCCTGCCGGACCAGAGACTCGAACCCACAACCTTCAGGTTCACCTTCGGGTTGCAAATCCGACTCTCTATCCATTAGGCAACGACTGCCCCCAATAAACAGAGTTCTTGGGAGTACTCATGCTCATCACTGAATCTGGATCTCACCATGTGTGTACAGTAGATTGATGGAGTCTTACCCAGCATGCTTGTCCCAATCCTCCTCACTGAATCCTCCATCACTCAGCAGGTAGTTCTTGCGGTGGCCAGGAGGGGGAGTGCTGTCCCTGTTCTTGGCACTGCGCCACTCATGTGGATGTAAGGCGATACCTGCTACCTGGTGGATGTAGCCACCTATGAGGGAAGTGGAGAATCATGGCCAAGTGAATTATGCAGGGAAATCCTTTGGTGCAAGGCTTGCTTGTGGGTGTTCTGAACTTACTTTGGCTCCCATAACTAGCATCTATAGTCGATCCGTCCCATGATTCCATAGCCGAGTCTACGCTGGGTATGGTGGTGGAATAGATCTCTGACAACTTACTGGTCTTCTGAGAGTCCGTCATTTCTGAGTCATCATTATCGCTGAGCTCATTATCAAGATCTATAGTGTTCTTCTTCTTTTCATCTGCCACTAGGATGAATAAATATTAGTGATGCTATTTTGCAAACAGTGTTATGAATTTACTTAAAATGCTGATTTAAAGCTGTTACAGCTTCATGTATTTGTTTGTTTTTTCATTACATTTGCGTGCATCACTATGACAACAGGAACAACATTCTTCTATAATAAATCACTTCAGTTTATGATATTACAATATTATATGAATACTGCTGCTTGCTCTTCGAAAATGATTTACGCAATGTAACGGTGTAAAAGAAAGAAAAAGAATTTTTATAGATGAAGGTCAACTTTTGTACTATTATACTTACAATAGATGAAAGTTAACTTCATTCCCAGCTATAAACTACAGTTCATAATTACAGTCATATAGTATGGTACGTATCAGTCATATAAAAAAAATGGTTTATTATTTCTTATAAATGCACTGTAAAGTAAGAAAACGCTCAGTCTAAATGCAGCTAATATCTTAAGTTCAGGCATATGAATAACTTTTCAATACATAAATTAATAATTTAATAATTTAGCTGGCCAGCACACAGTATTCTGAATCTTATACTGTATACATGTGTGCAAAAGCTGACCAAAAATGCTGGAAATGAGAAGAAACTATCAGGAATATCATATCTACCTCAGATTTGTTAGTAAACTACTGAAAAAAATTCTAACAATTATAACATGACTACACTTACATGCAATCTGAAATGCAATCTGAATGATGGCTACATTCCATAGATCTTCTTTGTCAAAAGCTCAAAGCTATCCTTGAGCTTGAAACTACCCATTTTGACTTCTGAATACCACGCTCTTTTTTTAATTAAAACATTGTGAACATAGCAGAAATTGCTGTTAGAACTTACCGTCGATCTGCTTTTTGATTTTCAGCGTCACGCTCTCGCCAGCCATTTGAAGTAAGTGGATGGCTTCACTCAGAGGTTTGCCTTTCAGACTCACGTTGTTAATGGCAAGGATTCGATCTCCAACATGAATAGCCCCCGTTCTATAAAAAATAACCACAAAACACTTAAACAGCTTAAAACCAAATGAGTGTGACCTACAATGTTCAATCATCTCCTCAAAACTAAATTTACGATGTAGGTATGGTCGCAAATTACCTGCCGTGTAGTCTTTATAATGTAATATTTAGGATGTGGTCAAGAGTGAAAAAAAAAAGATGAATGCGGTAGAACATAATCCACATAATAGTAATAAACTCAATTGAGCTCAGATTAGAGAACACCTTTGCGGACACCGATTATTTAATTATGCAAACTTTCCATTTATATTCATCATGAATACAAAAGATGTCTGGTGATTATATTATATTGTACTGCGTTGTTGTCAATTTCTTTCCATAATATATTGCAACAACGGCCTTGGAGAACACTTTCATTCATTCATGATTTTGTTCAATTGAACAAAAGATAACACTAAGATAATACATACTAAGTTCCTTTATCTGTTTGATTAATTCTTGCTCATTTCCTCACCACTGATTTGTTGTTAAGACCATTAAAAGCTTAATATTTTGCCATTTTGGGCCCTTTTTTTGAATAGTTGCATATGGCTTAAAAAAAAAAAAAACGCTCTATACTCTACAAGTTACAAAACATCCTCAAGACAATATTCTAGCTCTTTAAACAAAACATCCACTCTGACTGCAGTGGAACAAAGGTCGAAAACAAAGATGTAAGCAATAGTTGATACACACCAGTGGCGCCAAAATGGCTCAATAAAGTTGAACCATCAGTGGTACCATGTAGTGATCTGATAAAATCAATGATCTTCTAATTACTTTTCCCCAATCTAGTTTAGCTTCTTTACACTCTAATCATGTGAGTTATGAAGTTCACTCACCTCTTGTGTGATGACTTTACAGAGGCTATAACAACAGCTATAAAACTCAGCTTGGGAATTTATGCACCTCGCTATCTTTTGGCAATTGCAGGACAGCATGGTAAAATAAGGTAATAGAACTCATGGGTCTTTAACCTCATGGGTCTTTCCAGACATTTATTTTGTCTGTGGATTCACCTTTCAGCTAGACCTCTCTTGGTGAGGCCTGAGATGACAATGGGGTCAAAGGGCTCCTCGGTGCCTGAGATGGTGATGCCCAGGGGGCCGCCGTAGCGCTTCAGCTCCACTGTGTAGATGATGGAGCCTGATGTCTCCTGCTCATCTGCAGAGAAAGGCAGGGGTGCGACAATTAGGCCAAATGTCTATGTGTTATGTGAGTGCTTGAGAGTGTAGACTAGATGTGCTTATGTTTTAATAGAAGCATATGTTGATATCGCATGCTATAAGGGTTGTCCAGTATGCTTTGATAATAAAACACCTTGTTACTGATAGGTAGTAAAAATTTTTTTAGTCCTTCCACTGAATACTCTGACTAGCTGTCCCTGAATATATGCTATCTAAATAACTAGTAAATCAATGAATTACTATACAAGAAGTGTGGTACATACTTAAAACCATTGGTACCGTGGTCCTGTGTGTAATTCTAACAAAGCGGTTTGAAATCTCAAATTCTCAAGCAAAATATTCATGGCAAATTTACTTCCTGGTCTTTTGTGGCTTTACATATAACCACCAAATATCACATTCATCATTTCGATTTAAGAATCAGGTCACAGTCAGCAAAAGACATTTCAAAATGGAGTAATGAAACCCAGATACTAATGAAAATAACATGACAGTAAATACAATGCTTAAAGGCTTGCTATGACTCATATGAATATTACAATCTGGATGTCTAAAATAAAAATTCTAAACATCTAGTACTTCCCAGATATATATTCCTGGGCAAAAAAAGGGCCAAGTCCAAAATGGCAAATTTTTAAGCTTTTAATGGTCTTAACAACAAATCATTGGTCAGAAAATTAGCAGGAATGAAACATTTGCATGAAACATCCACCATTTGCTGGTTTACTTTTGCTGCAGTGAACTGTTTGTTTGGGCAAAAGCTAGAAACAGGGAAATTCACTCATATAATCTTTTTGTACACAAAGGTAAAATCATGATAATGATTAAAATGTTTGATATAAAATTTAACTAACACATGTCTAGGTGTACAAAATTTTCCAAAAATATCTTCTGGGATGTTTTTCTTAAAAGATAACACTAAGATAATACATACTAAGTTCCTTTATCTATTTGATTAATTCTTGCTCATTTCCTCACCACTGATTTGTTGTTAATATCATTAAAAGCATTTTGGGCTTGGCCCTTTTTTTGGCCAGGAGTGTAGTTCAGGAACAAGAAATGATCCGTGATTTATCTTTATTCTGTAGTCTATGTCAGCACCAGGTGGCAGGGTTTAATACTGCATGTTTGCCCAAGCCTCAATATGGGCAACACATGTTTTGTTTTATTTTTAATATACTGTCATGTAAAGATTATTTAAAGGAAAGCTATGTCAACACACATGGTCTCAGACCGAGCTAGGTTCAGAAAACCAGGCCAATGTTCTAGATGAAATATCTGTCAAAATACGATACAATCAAAATGTCAAAATGGACGTAGTCTGGGAAAATGTACATTCAACAAAAACACATGAAACATACAAAAAAAAAAAGAATAGTGCACCTCCTGTTCATACATGTATTCATTTTCAACACAACACTACAACAATTATTATTATTATTATTATTATTATTATTATTATTATTATTATTATGTCCATTCTGGTTACATCTGTGAAAGAAATCATATCATCAATCAGTCCTTCTGTAATACTGCTGTAGTGTTGTGTTGAAAATGAATACATGTATGAACAGGAGATGCACTATTCTTTTTTTTTGTAAGTTTCATGTGCTTTTGTTGAATGTAGATCCCATTGCGACTAAGACTACAACCATCTCCATTAACATGAACATTCTGTGGTCCTTACTAACTGCGTGTCTAGGGTAATGGACGTTTAAATTAGGCTACAAGTTTGTTTATATTTTGGGATTATCGACTCGAGTGATGTAGCTGAGGTTGAGGAACTGCCAAAGCCACAATTCACACACCATGCTGACAGTGCTGGCATTTCTATCTCTAGGTTGGTTTTTTCAGTGTTTTCTAGTGTTTCCAGAGGGTGTAGGGTTCATTGTATAAACACTTCTGGTTTAAATCCAAAAACAGATACAGATACAGAATACCCAGCTACACTATATAGCCAAAAGTTTGCGGACACCTGACCATCACACCCATATGTGGTTGTTCCCCAAACTGGTGCCACAAATTTGGAAGCACACAATTGTATAGAATGTCTTTGCAGACTATAACATTACAATTTCCCTTCACTGCAACTAAGGGGGACAAACCTGTTCCAGCATGACAACGTCCCTGTGCACATTGTCATTATCACGTGAAGACATGTTTTGCCAAGGTTGGAGTGGTAGAACTCGAGTGGCCTGTACAGAGCCCTGACCTCAACCCCACTGTACACCTTTGGGATGAACTGGAATGGTGACTGCCCCCCAGGCCTCCTCGCCCAACATCAGTACCTGACCTCACTAATGCTCTTGTGGCTCAATGCGCAAATCCCCACAGCCACGCTCCAAATGTAGTGGAAAGCCTCCCCAGAGGAGTGGAGGATAACAGCAAATTGGGACTAAATCTGGAATGGGATGTTCAACATGCACATGCTGTATGAATGTTATAGTCAGGTGTCCACAAACTTTTGACCATATAGTGTATGAATATTTGGATATTTGGAGCATGATACAGATAGTGACAGATACAGATAGTGACACTGCGTTACAGCCTTTACTTTCTTTATAGCACAGCGCTGCTGAATGCTGTATTCAAATTGGTCAGAAAGTGTTGATTAATCTTCTGTAACAGCAGCTCTGACAGCAGATCAGATCAGGCTGCAAGGTTTATACACACCTGAACACAGACATGCACACGTCTGTTCTTACCAGAGTTGTCTTCATCCTTGCGTATCTTGAGCTTGACCAGGTCTTCACTCTGTTGAAGGATCTGCATTGCATCTTCCATTGAGCAGCTCTCCAGTCGAATGTTATCTATAGCCAGCAGCTTGTCTCCAGGCTCCAAAGTCCCTGTTCTACAGTGGGAAAGAATCAAATACAGAGAAAACGTGGGAACGATGCCTTTATTAATAAAACATGGCTGCTCTAATTTATTTGTAGAATAGTATCATCTTCCCTGGTTTTGATTAATATTAACCCATTATTAATAAAAGTATCGCCTCGGAATAGTGAAAAACCAAAATCTACACTGCCACATGACGTAATTTCACACTTAGTCATTTTAAATATTTTTCAGAAGCAAGTGATTAAGACATAGAGGTAACAAAAACAGAAATTACTGTATTACTCAAATTATGCTTCAGGCAACTATACAATACTTTTAGCACTGATGCGGATTTCAGTGTCCGAGGAGAAGAAGGAAGAAATGCCACCTGTTCTAACACTACAGGAGGCAAAAATTGACTTCTGAGGACATTTTGCTCTGTCTTGCTTAGAACCACATGTTTAGGTTAATTAGTTTTGAATGGCATCCTTTAGAACCCAGAAATCTGGCCCTACCTGTGAGCCATGCTTCCTTTCTTTATGTCAGATATGATCAGGGGTTCGCCCGGCTTTTTACTGGCTGTTGGAGACAATGTAGACAATGCAGATTAAAGTATTTAACACAGACCTACTGTACACACATACACACCAAACACAAACACACACACACACAAGAGACAGCACTGAGATAAATCTGGAACGATACAGCAGTGAGATGGAAATGGTGTGAACATTCCTAGAAAGCAGCTGGCCTGAATCAAAACTGCATTATTATTAAAACCAGAAGTAATAAAAATGTGCTTTGGACATGGAATGGATTCCTGTGAGACACTCAAGGGACTAAGAGCAAGGGTGCCCCCTGATGGCCAAGTTTGGAACACAACCCGATGACGGTTCCTCAGACACCGGTTCTCAAAGTGGGATCTGTGAAGCATAGCCAGAGGGGGGTTTGTGGTATTTTTTTATTTTATATTTAGTTACAGCAGAAAACACCATTATCAAAATTATTATATTTATTTTTGAGTTCTAGTTATTAGCCTGTTTGACTGATCGTTTGAATTTTATGGGTTTAAACCAAACCATAATATCTCAAAAATGGCTATAAATACTGCGCACTTGGACCAAAAATGATCCGACAGTGGAAAGTAAAGGATTAAAAAGATCTATGACTCTAATAAAAAATATTATTGTAGATATTTTAATCAACCAAGAATCCCTAAAATGTATTTAGACAGTATTAAAATTGCAAATATTTTGTATCACATTAACAGTTTTTCCTAATTTTATTAAAAGTGATAGATATTTTGTTAGATTAACTGTGACCGGTTTCCAGTTCATCCCAAAGTGAGGTTGAGGTCAGGGCTCTGTGCAGGCCACTCGAGATCTTCCACTCCAACCTTGGCAAACCACAGACCTTGCATTGTGCACAGGGACATTATCATGCTGAAACAGGTTTGGGCCTCTTAGTTCCAGTGAAGGGAAATCTTAATGCTACAGCATACAAAGACATTCTATACAATTATATGCTTCTAACTTTGTGGCAACAGTTTGGGGAAGATCCCCATATTGGTGTGATGGTCAGCTGTCCATGTAATTTTGGCCATATTGTCGATTTGGTTTGTGTAATCTTATAGGAAATATTAGATAATTTTCACTTGTTAAGATATCATTTTTTGCAATAAAACTGCAGACCCCCTGGTTACATGTCGTGGACCCCTGTAAGACGCACAGCTCCAGAATGTGAGCTGAACAATGGAAGTGAGCAGAAGTGAAGGCTGGATCATATTTGTGTGTGTGAGGAATGAAAGGGGATAAATGATCAAAGCTGACAGATGTGGATTTGAAAATAGTTCTGCTTCAAGATGTATAGGTTGTGCTGATGCTGTCAGATTATGATTGATACCTCTTCAGCTTAAACAAGAATATAAAAGAGCCAAATTTCTTACTGAATGATATTTAACTGGAATGTCAGTGTGCCTGGGATATGACATTACATTAAATATGTCTAAAAAAAGGTAATAATAGAAGGAAGGAACCAGAAAGCAAGGTTGCCAAAGGGGAATTAATTAAACGGAGAAGAGATGGCAGACTCAAGTTAACATGTCATGACACAGAGTAGGAGAAGGAGACGTGAATAGCAGAATAGCAGAATTTTCCTATAACAGCACACCATCATGGTTTATTCTTTACACGCTTCAAAACCTCTTAAAAAATGCGTATATTAAAAGTGTCACAGTTCTCAAATCTCACTACATTGTGCTGCTATATTGTAAAAGTAGTTTCACTGTTAGAATTAGTTTGTTTTTGTGTATTTTAAACATTGAAAGGCTCTTTTCCCCATTGACCTTGCTAACAAGTAATGCCAGTGCTAACCTTACTAACAAGTAATGCATGCCTTTTTTTTTTTTTTAATTCAACCACAGCTACATCTTCATTGATGCCAAGCAGACTTATCAATGTGGTTTAGGACATATTATGACATATTGTGATCCATAAACATGAGCAAAACTTCACTGTAGAGCTAAATACTGTAACTTCATAGGGACATATGTCTTGAACAATAAGAATCTCTTTACCTTCGTGTGTCTTTCCACTCAGGAAGAGGTTACTTATTGGGTCACATGTGACATTTTGCATTATATCTCTTAGACATGGCTTTAAAAGTTTGAAGAATTTGAAAAATCGGTACGGAAAGCTGCTAGGTTTGTGAATGATAATATTGAGAAAATGAGATGAAAATGATACAAATGAGATTATGTAGCTCAACAATACAATCTGAAGCAATTACATGAATATTTGGGAGTGCACTTTACTGAAAAGATTTTGAGCAAGAGTTCTTGTTAGCTATGTAGTTCCAGTGCAAATATCTGATACTGAACTTGTCTTGTGGAAGATTGCGGAACACTTTCTTTTGCAGAATTGTTCCTTTGAAATGAAGCCAGAAAGGGAGAAAGAAGAACTTGATACTAATACAGCATGCATGAACTAAGTTGGCTCTTACCACTGATCGTGATCCCAAGCTCGACTCCTCTCTTCTTCGGCAGCTTCACATGAAAGGTACCGCTACTGGGCACAACTGACTCTATTGAATAGCAAAAGGAGTGTGATTGAAATGTCTTCCATATGAAATATAAAAAGTATACAGTACACTAGACAGCCAAACATTTGTGGACACCTGACCTTCACACCCATATATGGATCTTTCCTAAACTGTTGCCGCAAAGTTGGAAGCACAGAAATGTCTAGAATGGCTGTGTATGTAGAAATGCTGCAGCATTGCAATTTCTTTTCACTGAAACTAAGGGGCCTTGCCTGAACAGCCCAAACATGGTTTGCCAAGGTTGGAGTGGAAGAACTCGAGTGGTCTTCACCTGAGAACCCTGACCTCAACCCCACTGAACACCACTGGGATGAACTGGAATGCTGACTGCACCCCAGGCCTACTCGCCTGACATCAGTACCTGACCTCGCTAAAGCTTTTGTGTCTGAATGAGCACAAATCCCCACAGCCACACTCCAAAATCTAGTGGAAAGCCTTTCCAGAAGAGTGGAGGTTATTACAACAGCAAAGGGAAGTCCAAATCTGCACATATGGGTGTGATGGTTAGGTGTCCACAAACGTTTGTCTATATAGTGCATACTAGTTAATTATTACAGAAGCATTTTATTAGTGTATTTTCCTGTCATCTTGCAGATTTATAGTATCTACTTGAATATACAAACCTGCTACATCAAACTCAATCTCTAGCGTGACTTTATTAGTCAGAGCAGCATCTCGGAGCAGCTGATTGGCCTCCTCCATCGTGCCATCTTCTGTAGGAATGCCATTGATTGACAAGAGCCGGTCACCAACCTGGAGCAGCCCACACCTGCCAATCAAGCCGGCATCATTAAAACAATGGCAACTACATTTGAAGTAACCAGAAAAAATATCTAAGCCTATGTAATATCGAAGCAGATTCCAGATAGAATTGAACTCTCATATCTAATGCACCCTTGTGCAGTATGTTTTTTTTTTTTTTTAACACAAAGACACGCTCTCTCGAGCACCTTTGATGCATCTTATGATGAAATAATTTGCAGAACAGATAGATAGTGCCACTTGAGGACTCGACTGATGTGAAGCGGCAAAAATGTGTCAGAAGAGCTCTTTTGTAGAATAATAATGAGCTGCGCTAATCAAACATAGCAGTGTTTGCTGTAATCTAAATTTAAATGAGAATACAAATGCCATCTAATTGTAATGAAATGGAAATGACGACGATGGGAGTGTTACTGTGATTTCTGCGTTCCAATCATTAAAAAAAAAAAATCATACATAGCCAGTACATCTGCGATTGCACACAAATAGTACATGGATGATTATTATCCACAGCTATCAGTGAGTACTGCCATCATTTCTTCTGCTCCATTTTCAAGCATGACTCATGTTTTATGTGTACCCAAACACATTAATCTCCATCAAAGGCTTCATTAAATGAATCATCATATCATCTACATATTGCAGCCACAGTATGGCTGTAAGATGGTACGCTTGGTAAATTGTACCATTAAGTGTAAATTCATGCAGATGGTGCAATTCACAGCATTAAGGTAATATCACCAATCTGATCACAAGCGCTAACAGAGAGAGTGCATCGTATAGTTATATGTGAATGAGTGCACCTACGTTTGAAAAGGTAACTTGTTTATTTCATCAATCTGTTAGTAAGAAGTAAAATCAGAAAGTAGTGTTTAAAGATAATGGTTGCTTCATGGTAGTGCAGTGGGTAGCACTGCCGCACAACTCCAGGGATTCAATCCCGAGGCTTTCAATTCTTGCCTTGCACCCAGTGTTCCCAGGATAGGCTCCGGATTCACCGCCACCCTGACCAGGATAAAGCGGCTCCATGGATTGGTAAGCCAGGGACGCTAAAGCAGCGGTCACACCAGACATAAATGAAGTAAAAAAAAAAAGCCTGTTCACTTGAATGGAAGAGATGAAAGATATTCACTTCTGGTTGCAGTAAATGTTGTATCTACTTCCTCTGATTTCACTTTGTGCTAAGTTCCTCTTGATGAACTTTAACCCTGCGAATCCACTAATCTTGTAAGCATGGGCCAATAGAAATCAAGAGTGTGTGGCTGAGGTCAAGTCTCTCTAGAAGACTCAACATGGAGAACCTGCTTATCATTACCATTTCTGCTTGTTCTGGTCCACTGTCAACATTATGACTCTTATCAATCACAAACAGTAAACTAGCTAGCTAGCTAGCTCCACCTTGCCAAAGAAATTTGCAAGGCAAAAATCTGGTGTGACTGCTACTTAAGAGTGTTTTTTTTTTTTACTTCCGGGTCTTCACAGTTCTGACCTCTGGGCTCATTTGGGCAATGACATCATCATCACCATCATCATCATAACATAGAATAATCCTTTCAAACCACAGAACAGTTAGCCAAATTTATGTCACTTTGTGTATGCAAAAATTGAATGAAAGTTAACATTTCATTGGTGTGTATATAGCAACTGGTGCCTTTTCACTTGCATTCTTAATGTTTCCTCCACTATTTTTTACACTGCCAAACTTGAAAAAGGCGGTAATGTGACAAGGTCAACCAATCATGTTACTCACTGCCCAACTCACTGCTCAGAGCAGATCACATTTAGGAGCAAATTACAGCCAGACAAATTAAATCCCAGACCATCAATTTCAGGTGGACCACAGATCAGTTTTAGATTACTTTTTTTTTTTTTAAAGCAAATTTTACCCAAAATGCATGTCACAACCCCAGCAGCAGATTACATTTAGGAGCAGATTACATTTAGGAGCAGATTATGGCACCACAATATATCCCAAACCATCATTTTCAGGTGGACCAGAGATCAGTTCCCACGACTTCACCTGGGTTCAAAAACAGTTTTCACACTTCCAGTAAACCCTCAGTGCAAACAGGTTTGGAAACAGTGCAAAAGTCTAAGACTTTTTTTTCCCCAGTTTAATCAGTGGCCAATTCCCACCCATCAGCTGAGTCTAACATCCAGGGTAGCTACCAGTTTGGAAAGGTGAAGCTGTAAGGCAGCTAAACACACTTGGAGGAGATCATAAAGTGTCCGATTCTGTATATGTGAGCACTGATTGATGAGGGAAAGAGGCTAATAAACCAAAATAATGTTTAGAGATTTCACAAACCCACTCTACAGACAGATCACATGGTAATGCTAAAGGAGTACCTAATAAGGAGATCTACAAGAGAAGGATAGACCAAAAGCCAAACAGTGTAATATGAGTTATAGGCTGTGGACTTTCAGAGCCACCTATATACACAGTTCACCAAGCTGTAACTCTACATCTGACCCTATGCTCATGGAGTATGTGAAGGTACAAACACTGACAAAACACAGAGCAGAACTGTGGAAGCTCCACGTCAGACCTGCATTCAATTAGCCTACTTCTGCTTCTGCTACAGTTACCCCTCTCTATCTGTACTCTAACAAAACTTATCTGCAGATTCTGCTCTCAGATCTCTAGTCTTTGGAGAACTCAAGAATTTAAAGTTTAAACTAGATATAGTTTTTCTACATTTTTGAGATGGCATGGGAAAACCTGCCAGATGTTGCTACAACTGAAATTCTGGAAAACAGCCAAAAATGACAAAAAAATGTTTTTCCTGCTAATAATATACCCCTGGGCAAAAAAAATGGGCCAAGCCCAAAATAGCAAAATATTAAGCTTTTATTGGTCTTAACAACAAATCATTCATCAGGAAATGAGCAAGAATTAAACACATAGATAAAGGGAGTTAGTATAGGAAGCTTTTCCCTTTGGTTTCTTTAAATGTTTAAACCTTGTGGTCCTTGATGGGCTGCATCAGATGCGGCAGATAACCAAATAATGACTCATCTTTTAAGGAAAAAAAAAAACAAAAAAAAACAGAAGATATTTTTTGGAAAATTTTGTATACCCAGACATGTGTTAGTTTGAATTTTACATCAAACATTTTAATCATTATCATGATTTTACCTTTGCATACAAGAAGACTATATAGATGTGAATTTCCCTGTTTGTAGCTTTTCCCCAAACAAACAGTTCACTGAAGCAAAAGTAAACCAGCAAATGGAGGCACAGGAGCTCTCAGGAGTGCATTTGTTTCATTCTTGCTAAATTTCTGACCAATGATTTGTTGTCAAGACCATTAAAACCTTCATATACACAGCTTAATGCATTTATTTTGCCTATGAATGTATACTTCGTCTACTTTAGGAATACAGAAATATATTTAACTAAAATTACTTAAAAATGTTTTTAGGTTGATTTCTACAGCTGTCTATAGCCTTGCTAACGAAGTTTCATTTCCTCATGATTTTTGGATCGTTACATGTCACAGTGAAACGGACATTAGCCTAATCAATTCAGTGTGCAGTTAGATATCAGCTGTCAAATTGTCTACAATGCTTCTGCAGCATCCTATTATCATCATCGAACAGATAGTGTGTAACAGTAATGTTTCACACTCTGAACAACAGCGGACAAAGTTTTAAAATGTTAAATGACCTCAAAAAATACTAGCCAACAGAATTGATCGGCCGAGTGAAGAGACGATGCCGAGGCTCGTGTTTAAACGCTGTGAGTGACTCAGGTGAGAGATTAATGTGGATGAGGCTGATAATTAAACCGAAACTTATTTCCTGTTGTAAACTTATAGTTCTTTAAAATTTGGCAGTAAATTTGTTTTTCCACAAGTAGATTAGGTTATAAACACTGAAAAATGATTAACGGATTCACTTTTTGAAATTAAATTTCCACTTACATATTAAAAATATGTAGCTTTTATATGTTGATTTAATGTCCATGTTACTACACTAAATTAAGTTATATTAAGTTGTATATATACATATTTCTATTTAAGCGTAATATAAACCTTACCTATTTACTTTTTGTTGAACTTACATATTTTACTTATGTGAAAATTAAATATTTTATTATTAATATTAATTAATTTCCAAGAATTATTTTTTCCTAGTAAATTTAAAGGTAGGTAGGACAACTTTTAGCGCAACTGGAATGAAATGTATGTAATTTTATCCTTTATCACAGACATTAAAACATCACACATTTGCTAAGAGAGATCTGAGGAGCTTGGTTTATGCTGGAAAAGAAGTAGATTCCGCCTCAGGAAACCTAAATCTGTAATTGCTTTGTAATCAGGCTAATATTTTTTGGGAGTAATAATTCAGGTTTCAAAGTTTTACAAGTCCTTCTCCCCTTTCAACAATATTTGGGTGGTCCTAAACTAGCGTAACGCTTGTATAAGCTTCACCATTACCAATTGCAAGGTCTTGTCCACATAGCTTTTGCGAAACTATGCATTCAAACTTGAAAATTAATGCTTCAAATCAGAGCAACCTAGCAACAAAAGCTAGCTTAACAAATGTCTATACTGATGATATAATTAGTTAGCTTGGTTCATGTAGGGATGTATAATACCCATATTCCTTGCTTTCACTGGGGGTATAATGATATAACTAAGGGACGAGTTCAAGTCATGTCTAGGGTGGTTAAATATGGAATTGCAATGATGACTCGGTTGACCTTTTATGAACGTCATATTAGCACAAAACATAGAATATAATTTTTGTCCTGTAACTGCATTATAATGCATAATAATAATGCATTTATAATATAAAGGTATATATATTCAGCTGTTCTGTAACCATCCATGAACACGCACTGGAAACTGCACAATATTTCAGGGGAGTTCAAGCCTGAAAATGTGTTCAATGAAAAAGTGAAAAGCATCGCAGAGCAGTCATGATGTGACACATTTGCTTCACCCCTTCTGGTGTAAAATAAGCTTAAAAGCGAGCGTTTTAGGAGCAGCAAAGCTGTCATGCTTATGCCTTATGCAGCAGGATTACCCAGTATAGTGTTACATTTGTTTTATTTTATTTCCATAAATACCATGAAATGCCAAACATACATACATCCAACCATACATTAGAGATTAAAAGCTCTTGGATCAATCCTTTAGGAATGTTTATGGCATAACATTTAGGACCATATTCAAATTTAATGCAATTTAATACTTGTTAAAGCCTTAAATCTGTACAATGTTTGTTATTTTAGATGTTACAACTTATTAAATGCTTATTAAAGCCTTAAATACATAAAATGTTTGTTATTTTAGAAGATTTTCTTAGAAGACTTAATTTAGAAGACTTTTTAAGGACCCACAGAGACCCTGAACGAAAAACGGCAAATTGAAATAGATAGGAAAGTGAAAATGAAAACAAAGAACTGACCTAAGAATCGATAGTAACTGACACTATAATTGATTATAGTGTCCTTTTAGGAATTTCCCATTTTTTTCTATTTGGCACAATTTTTATATATAATATAATTTTCAAACCATTATTGCAGTTTAAAGAAACCATTACAACAGTTTGTAGAAATGTAGCCAAGATTTCTATTTGGATTAAGAAAATGAATACCTCTTGAATTATAACAAGACTGGAGACTGACATTGACCATTTTCTCCAGAATCAACACCATAGCATGAAATTTTCTCAGCTATGCCTCATGGCATCTCACATCACTGAAAACAAGCAGGAAGGAAAACAAACTGAATGAGAACCATTCATAGTCATTTGTAATGGGATTCAAAACACTGGCCTACTGTCACACTGATGAGCTGATGAGAATTCGTGCACCACGCTGCGTAAACATGACTACGACAAACTCCAGCTTCCTAAACATCTTCAAAGCTAGACCGCCAACTTCAAATCACCCTGATAAGAGGTGAAATTCTGCTTCTTCTTCACCCCTGCTGAGCTTTGACCCAGATTCTGATTTAAAATCAACTGATATGTGCCAGCGTCTTTCCCTATGAAGTACACAGACTGCTGTCATCAGCTCATCGAGCCCTCATGCTGCATAATTTTCATTTCATTTCACAGAATATAAATGGGCATGAATCACCCTTCAGGATGTGAAGGGTCAACAGGAAGATGAGATGAGATGAGATGAGACCACTGCAGAGCCGGAGATGAATTGGTAATCACAAACAGCCCACAGAGTGTTGGTCTCTTAGAATAGTAGATGGATATTAGGCCAGCCCTGTGCAATATACACCACAGTCCACTTTATTAGGAACACCTGTATAATTATGCAATTATCAAATCAGCCGGTCATGTGTGAGTGCATAAAGTCATGCAGATACAGGCCAAGAGCTTCAGTTACGTTCACATCAAATGGGGAACATGGGAAAAAATGTAACGTAGACTGTGGCATGGTTGTTGGTGCCAGATGGGCTAGTTTGAGCATTTCAGAAACTGCTGATCTCATGGGGTTTTCACACACAATAGTCTCTAGACTTTACACGTAATGCCTTGTGATAGAGAGAGGTCAGAGGAGAATGGCCAGACTAGCTGGAGTTCACAGCAAGGCTACTCAAATAACCACTCTGTACAACCGTGGTGAGGAGAAAAGCATCTCAGATTGCACAGCACATTGAATCTTGAAGTGGATGTCCTACAACAGGAGAAGACCACATCCGGTTCCACTCCTGTCATCCAACATGGTAGTTGCATGATTGTATGCACTACGCTGCTGCAACGTGATTGGCTGATTGGATAATTGCATGAATGCACATAATAAAGTGTCTAATAAAGTGGTCAGCGAGTCTCATCTCATAATTGAGGATGTGTGTATGAGGGTTTTTGTATGAGTGTCATGCATAGGAGAAAGATAACAGAGAGATAGTGAGTCAGAGAGGTTATATATGTATGTGTGCGTGTGTGTGTGTGTGTGTGTGTGCGCGTGTGTAGCCTTAAATCAGGATGAGGAACATTATTATTATCATGGCCTTCTTCTGAAGATAAACCAGTATCCCTGTATCCTCTCTGTGGTCTGATCAAAGGAAGGAACGAGGACTAACATAAAATCGACTTTTAGGAGAATTACTCTTAAAAACAACATCATCGTAAAGACAAAGGGCCCAGATACTCTGTTGCTTCATATCATCAGTAGTTTTTCAATCTTAGAACATCAAATACACTCATATAATTTTCGTTTGCCTTCCAATCACTTAGGATCAAGACTCTACGACAAGAGCAATTAATTGTCTTATATAGAGATGTCACAGTCTTAATCGTTCTTATACCACAGCTCTGACTGGTTAGGTGATGATTAATTTTCTATAATAGCATGACTCTTACAGTAGTTCCAGCAAATTACAGGTTTCTCTTAATGCACTCATTCTAATATGTCATACACTTGTATGGTGGACGTTCAACACAATCTAAACCTAACAACAGATGGATTAAAAAGCATGTTGTTATTTGACCAACCATTGATATGGTGAAGCTTTCTGTAAGGAGATGCTTATTTTACATTTATGCAAGGAATCTCCAATATCAGCGCTTTGTAATGGTCAGTAAGTTTTCTTCTGATAACGCATGACAAGCTGAGTTTTTTGTCTTATTAACTTCAAGCTTGAGTTTGGTGCTCTAATATAAGTGATAACAGATACCTATTTCCTGGATACACAATACATATAACTGTAAATGAATAAAAAGCATGCTGTTATTTTTTCCTAAAAAAAATGTTATAACTGGTAAATTGCTGTAGAGGAACAAACCACTTTGGGATGTGCTTTTATAGGAAAATAATAAACGTATTATTTAACAGTAACTCCGCTTCATGTTAGGCCGCATCACACCAAAAGAGCCGCTGATTATTTTCCTATAGCAGCACACCACATAGTTTTTTTTATTTCTAACTTAATCATGGGAACCACACAGAAATTGTCCATAGTAATTCTGCACAGTTTTCTTTTTCTTTTTATTTTTTGTGCTTAGAAATGGCTTGTGGATAGACACTAGCTAATAAGTCAGTATTAACACGTTCTTCATTTGCATGCTGTTGTTTGACATGGATTCAAGTTAAACAAATCCAAACACTACTCTGAGAGTTATAGGGATATTACTCAACAACTTCATAACCATCAGTTTCATAGTATTATGGTTAACTAGCTAAGTTACACAGTGTCTCGTCCCAGCACCCCTGAGTTAGTGTGTGTGTGTGAAGCCACTCACTTTTCAGCTGAGCTGTCAGGCTCTATAAATCGGATTACTGGGGGTGCGGAAAGCGTCTCAGTGGCGAATATTCCCCCCTGCAGCTGAACTCCGAAGCCGCTGAGAGGATCTCCTGTTAGAGTGACCTCGCTGGACTCTGTATGAACTATCTGACCTCCAGGACCCACTGAACTCGAGGCTAGAGACACTGCTAAAAAAAAGAGCAAGAAGTTCTTAGTTAGAAGTTAGAAGTAGGACTGATTTCTGGGTTGGTAAATACTCCAAAAAAAATCAATGAATTAATTAAATATAATACAATAAATTGATGGTAATTAGATAAGTGTTGCAATGTAAACATTTTTGTGTCCTTTATCGAATTCATATATATATATGAAGTATATACATATATACATATATAAAAGTCCAAATACACTATACATACATACATGCATACATATATATATATATATATATATATATATATATATATATATATATATATATATATACATATACATATATATATATATATATATATATATATATATATATATATGTATGTATGTATGTACAGTGTATTTGGACTTTTGAAGTTGCCATTACAGATTAAAAAGATGATTTTATTAACAATATTGCCAGCTGTCAACTAAACATTCTAGCAATTTATATTATGTTGGGCTGAGATTTTTCTCTGAGGCATCAAACTGTGTATCTCTCCATAAATCAATGCAGAGGGAAGAGCAAATGCCAAAGCTGTACGAACACATCCAGGATCATATTGTTGTATCAAACGAAAATAAACGATGGATCTGGAAACTCAGTGCGACTGTTGTTCCTCTGATATGAGGCTTAGATTTGAAAGTTCAGCCAGATATGCTCAAGCACTGGCACATAAACTCATAAACTCTTCATTTGTTATCTCATTTAGACACCACACACATACACACACACACACACACACACAGACACACACACAGACTAAAACACTTACACGAGCTCTTGTGCTCTTTTTTCCTCTGTCTCCTCTTGAGCATGGAGTTGCGGGGGCTCATAGGATGGGGAGTGCGGGGCAGAGTGCTGGATGACTGACTCGTCATGCCTGATGTAGTGGTGGATGCGGGGGAGAAATTAGTGCAGACTACAGCTAGTGAAGGAGAGAGAGAGAGAGAGATATCACAGGTTTATATTAATGCACTCATTCTAACACATTATTGTTTCTATAGTAACAACATACACAGGGACTCACTGTATATAGTAATTGCTCCATAATAATCTAAAAGCTAACAATAAACACATACAGAAAAAACAAAGAAAAACATACTTTGGTACTGTCGATATGGTGAAACTTTCTGTATGAAAATGTTTATTTACCATTTATGGAAGGAGTCTCCATTATCAGTGCATGAATTTAAGGCACAGGAAAGTTTTCTGACACAGGAAAGTCTAAGGACATAGGACGTTGAGCTTTTTTGCCTTACCTTTAAAAACATCAAGCTATAAACGTTTAAAGCTCTTTATAGCTATTATAATGTAAGCAACTTGTTTTGTTAATACTCCACAAACCTAAATGTAACTATAACCTGCTAAAACGTGTGTCATTCTTTAATCAAAAAAAAAAAATTGCATTTGTTGACAAATTGCTGTGGTATAAGAGGAATAGCACACTTTACTGTTGATGGAAAATAATCAGTTTTGTGGGAATCAGTAACTCTGCTTAGCATCAGGCTGCATCGCACTATGCTGTTGTTTACTGTCCTATAAAAGCACTCATGATTTTGTCCTTATTTATTAGGAAGCAGAAACAGAGTGAAGTGACCGGTGAGGTAAACAGATTTATAATCATTTCTCTAAATCAGTGCTTCTCTATCACAGTAATAACCTCTATACTGAACGATTCACAGCTTTTTCAACTTCAGTGTATCTTCCAATTATTAGACATGAACCAAAATCAGTGTATCTACCTAATGAATGAGAAGGAGTACATTTGCAAGCTGCAATGATACCATTGTGTGTATTATTTGCAGTATGTTATTTTGCACATATTTACATTTGCAGTAGTCCTGAGTGCTGGATGCATTGCTCGAGGTCGACATCCATGTGGGAGTCTTACAGTGAGCAGCATGCTGAGAATGGCAGTAGTTCACACACGGGTCCCAAGAATGTGGATGGTCACTTTTCTGGACCTTCACTGCACACACACAGACACACACACATAGAGATGACCATTACTATCACACATCCAGCTGAAATTAAAACATACACTGCCGCTATTCATCAACGCATAAAGCACTACTCAGCTATTCTTAGAGCCGAGTGCCACATTATTTGTACGTGAATAGTGTTCAGATGACATTTTATTCACCATCACAACAAATTCAATGCCACCAAGTTTTTGATAGCATGTCAGAGACGGCAGTTAGTTGTCTTCTAAATGTCATGCTCGGTAATTCATTCTGGCATAATGTGTTTTCAAAATTAAAAAAAAAAACAAAAAACAGCGACTAGCTGAGATGACCCATTAAAATGTTGTGCACAACAAAATTGAATATTATCTCACTAATAGGGTTCGCTGCATTTAGAGCACACACCAGTGTAGCTAAAAAGTCAGTCATATTTTTGGGTTCATTAATATTCCCCCTGGTAATAATCCCCACAATGCTTAAAATCCTTCGTTTGGATTCCCAGAGGCCAGCTAAAGCCATATTTGAATGATAATCTCCATTCTGAAACACTGGTGTGGAAAAATGAATGCTTCTGCAAAACAACGAGGAAGCTCATTTGGATCGGGTTAATGGTGTCCTTCCTGCTAGAGGCAGGATGAATAAATGTGTGTGTGGGTGTGTGTGTGGTCTGTCAAGTATTCTTATGTTCATTGCTCTGGGCTTTAGCATCTCATCCAACGTTCTTCCAAACAACGTATGTTGCATAAGTCAAGCTCATATTTTATATGTATATATGCATATATATTTTATAAGCATGACAGCTTGTAATACATTTTAAATCATATGGCTCTTATAATATAAAAATAGACCAAAATCTTGGTGAGATGATCTTGATAACTACGTAACCCCATCCATCCATCCATTTTCCATACTGCTTATCCTACACAGGGTCACGGGGAGCCTGGAGCCTATCCCAGGGAACTCGAGGTACAAGGCGGGTGACACCCTGGACAGGGTGCCAACCCATCACACACTACAGACAATTTGGAAATGCCAGTCAGCTTACAACACACGTCTCTGGACTAAGGGAGGAAACCGGAGTACCTGGAGGAAAATGTGCTAACCACTAAGCCGCCATGCCCCCCACAACTACGTAACATTATTATTACATAATCAAAATGGTTACTAAACAGGGGTTTCACACCTAGGATCAATTTTGGGTTCCTTCCATGGCTTAATGGCTCAATAAACAGCTTTTGAAAACGAGAAGCTTCCCATTATGTTGTTATAATGTTTGCTTTGTTTACCTTGAAAGAAAGTGAGGGCTACTAATGTGAGCTTGGGTGAAGGGAGCAGGACTCCCAGGGTGTTGTTGTTACTCCGATTTTAAAACGTAGCATTCCTACACAAAATGCGTGAAGGTTACCGGTCTGCATGCCTTCCAAATTACCTCCTACCATTTGCTAGAATTAGAATAATTGCGAATATCATATTGAGTGCAAAGTACTGTATGAGGAGAAAACAATATTTAAATGAGGTTTTTGAGTTCTGATCTCCTGGAAGAGGAAACTTGACACACATCTGCATAATTGCTTGTCAAGTACAACATTGATTAAATGTGGTAAAAACTGTTTAAATTCCGATATGAACGTAAAATGTGTGTTGGACTGGGAAAACTTGACAAATGCCTAAAGTGTCTACAAACATACTTTGAAACCTCATCCTAAAAAACATCAACTTATTTCACCAAAATGTGGAATGTGGAAATGTTTTTAATTTAATCTTGAATAGGATATATTCCTGCAAAGATTATGTTGGGTAGGGAACCAGGTAACAAATGCAGTGCATAAAGATGTGTAAAACCATGCTAGATAAGTGTGATTTTCTCACATACTGAATGCTATGCTTTGATCAAGGTGTTTAGGCTCGTGCTGTATAGAAACGGACAGAAATCTAATCAACCCGGCTACTCCTGCACTGCCGTCGGAATGGAATCTTTAAATGCAATTCTGTCCTTTAAGTGAAAAACAAACTCTAAAAAGCTGAAACTTTACTATAAAGTTGCCGTTGAGATACATGCAAAATTCAGTTCAGCAATGTCTGAGGCAACTGAGGCAATAATTTCTGAAAAATTTCTAAATACTGAGGCATCATTTCAGGAAACTAACAGAAAGTATTTGTTATTTTTTCTTTAAATGATATAAATAGGCTTATGCAATTTTATGACCTGCCATTTGGTTGTATTAATTTATTAATACATTAATTAATTAATAAAAACAGCAATTTTTTCAGTGTGTTATCACAATCTGCTTTTCAGGGCACCAACTAATTAGGTATACAGCAAAGTTGTGTGAATAGGTGTGTGAGCAGGGCGCAACTGCTCACACACCTATTCACACACTACAGACAATTTAGAGATGCCAGTCAGCCTACAGTGCATGTCTTTGGACTGGGGGGCAAGCTGGGGTAACTGGAGGGGGCACTGAGGCACAGGGAGAATATGCACACAGGGGTGGAGATGCTAATCAAACCCTCAACCCCAGAGGTGCGGGGCAAACGTGCTACCCACTAAGCCTCCATGCCCCCCACCAAGAAACCAGAAAGAGTAAAGTCCTTTGCCTTGTATACTTTCCCATGACGGAAAAACTTACTGATTGTTACAAAGCACTGACACTGGAGACTCCATCCATGAATGTTAAATAAACTTACAGAAAGCTTCACTATATCTTCACAATGATATGTTTTTCTTCTTTTAAAATCTGTTTATTATTATTAGATTATGTGGTTCATCCTTGTGTAAGTTGTTACTATAGAAATAACAACGTATTAGAAAGAGCACATTAATGTAAACCTTGTGATCTGAATTACAGCCAGCACTACTATCCGAGCAGCTGTTAAAGAAAATTAATCAACACTTTCTGACCAATCAGATTCAAGAATTCAACAGCACGGTTATTAACACCTAACTCTGCCAGTAAATTTTCCTATTGACTTTAATAGAGAGAAGAACTTTGCATGTCATTCATGCTAAACAGTATGACAGGCATTTGCTGTCACGTTTAGCTTCTCTCTCAGTAAGGGAAAAATATAAGAAGCTTTAAAACATCTTAAGCCTTGTGTGTGTGTGTGTGTGTGTGTGTGTGTGTGATGGGGTCTGCATATTAAGTCGTTTACTGACATCTGCAGTCCTCCAACATAGTATGAAATTTAAGTGTGACTAATCTGCGCATATTCCTGCCGAATTTTCAAGTAAAGAACAGACATTAGGAAGAAGGTAGCATTTCCTGTCACTCAGAAACTATATAAAACTTGGAATCCTAATAATTTTCGATCACCGGTCATAAAATCCAAGCTTCACACAGCTTATGCTAAGCTCGTCTTCCTGAAGAAACTTGGTTTTGATGTGAGAGCAGACATGCCTACGTGACTCTTTGGAGCTTAAATTCAGTAAGGAGATTACCATATTGCTTTAAAAGGCATCTCAAATTCTTTGACTATGTTGTAGATAACGAATTCAAGCTAACTCTGGAATCAGAACCTTTTCTGTGAAGAACATTCAACTCTTAAAGCCACTCAAAGTTAGCATCCTATTCCAAGTCGTGACACATTTTCACTTTTTTCATCCTGAAATATAGTAATGAGAATGTGATTAAATTCTCATGAGGTGAAGGCCAGTATATTAAACTATACTTTTTTTCCCTCATCATTTCTGCTGGTAACATCAAAGCAAGCTTCACTCCTGGACTTCAATTCTTCATTAAAGTCTCACTGGGGTCCATGATGCACACTCTCTAATACAAGTTTCCCGTTTCTGCACTCTTGCCTGTGTTTGTGCTCGCTGGGAGCTGACCCACATATCATCACTGTGAAGAATCAGCAGCATGATTCACATCCTGGAAGAAGCAACCACATGCATGAATACTTACATTTCTGCAAAAAAGACCAATGGACCTGGGGGCAGAGGTGCTGTAATCTCAACAACTTTTCCTGTTAAGCAATGCAGGACATAAGAGAAAAGGCATTCTCCTTTGGTGAGGTTTTTGTACTGATGCAGATAAAGCAAAGACAAGGAAGCATCCGTGATGCAAGGCTGCACCCAGGAGACTCTCGGGCAGATTATTTATTGGACCTGAGTAGGATGAACCGATGCAGCATAGAGATCCGTCTCCCAATATAGGAACACTATGAAGAACATTAGAGCTGAAGAAAGAACCAACACAGGAAACTCTTCCTTTTTTTTCTTGCAAACTTGTCAAAGTCCAGCTCTTTTACAAACAAATCATCCAAGTCCCGCTGTATAACAAAGTCCAAATCAACAGCCAATAGGGACAGCGTGTTGAGTCTTTTAATCAAGTCAAGTGGCTTTTATTCTCATTTCAACCATATACAGCTGGTACATTACACAGTGAAAAGAAACAACGTTCCTCCAGGACCATGGTGCTACAGAAAACAACACAAAACTACCGCACAGAACTAACTAAAGACTGCACAGACCTACACAGGACTACATAAAGTGCACATGTGCAAACATGCAAACAGCACAAGACAAGTACAAATTTCCTAAAACAGGACAATAGACACAGTAAAGCACAGTGCAGCGTGTAAAGTGGACAGAGTGCCATATGGAACAGATTGCGCAAAAAGATATAACAATAGTAAAATGCTGTAAATGGAAACATAACATACTACGACACTATGTATTTACTATGATAAATACAATGTTAACAGCAAGAGTGCAGGTGGTCAGTACTATATTTTGTGTGTGGTGTTTTAGCAGCAATTGTGGAGTGGTGTTTAGTTGATCGTGTGTGTATGTGTTTTCAGTCCAGTCTCTGATTATTGAGGAGTCTGATGGCTTGGGGAAGAAACTGTTAGACAGTCTGGCTGTGAGGGCCCGAATGCTTCGGTACCTTTTGCCAGACGGCAGGAGGGTGAAGAGTTAGTGTGAGGGGTGTGTGTGGTCTTCTACAATGCTGGTGGCTTTGCGGATGCAGCGTGTGGTGTAAATGTCTGTGACGGAGGGAAGACGAACTCTGATGATCTTCTCAGCTGTCCTCACTAATCCAATCCATTAGGGAAAATGAACATTTTATGGCTTTTCTTTCCTTTTGAAGTTTTCTTTATTTAGTGTGGGTTCATGGTTATCCATGTTTTCTCCACCCAGTGCCTGCTCGTCGGTTACGAATTTGGTTACACACCAGTAACAGTTCCAAATTATGTTCGATTCTGTGACTTTTCATTCATTGGCTCATGATCTGTTTACTTGCTGATGTTGATAGGTGTTGTGTTTGACTTCAACTCGAAGTCGCAATTTGTAATTCAAACCAGGAAAAGCCAAGGAAAACACCTGATTAACTTCAAATTCATACTCGTCAACTTGGTGTACTCTTCTCAACCACGAGTTTCTTCCCAGTTTACAAAGTGACATCAAATCAGCATGGCTGTGCACAGCATCAGAGGTAAACGAAGCAGCACTTCTTACCTTTAAATGAGTTATGCTGAATATACAAGTATTTGCTTTAGATCAAATCACCATACAGACATATTCGATTGTTAAAATATACAACATTGACTATAATGATCGCTGTTTGAGGAGGAAAATATACATCACTCTTCACAGATAGCTAGCTAGATTGTTACTATGAAAAGACGAACATCGAGTCCATGTTTTTTTTCCCCACATTGTATATCAAATGCACCGAGGTTAAAAATGACCTGTGAATTACCACTTATGAGGTAAGTCGAATGCAGCATTAGCTTAATGGCCAATCAGTTTCATTGTTCACTTCAAAGCTATGCTCTTTGAGGGCCCCCTAGTGCCCAGGGCTCCTGGGCGTGTGCCCAGTACACCCAGTCAGTAATCTATAACTGTCTGTAACTGTACTGTAGGTAACATTAGCACATAGCTAGCCAGCTGGGTAACTGCTAGTAAGCTAGCTCTCATTTGTCACATGTAGATGTAAGTATGACAGATGATAACTGGCCCGTGGCTTCTCTCTTAGAATGTATGATAGGTGGCAGCCAGCCAACATGTTGCAATGTTTCCTTTCACCTGATGGTGGCAGCAGACTGTGTTAACACAGTTAGCTAAAATGCAAGCTAACTGAGCCTTTTTTCTCTGACTACATCTGCAAATGAATCTACAGAATCATATTGTGTAAATTACAAACAAAAAGTGCAAAGCTAACAGTGAGAAGCTGCGATTTCAAAAGAGCTGGAAACTTTTTCATTGAGAGCCGTAGGAAATGCATATGTCATGAGACTGTTATGGTAATTAAGGATACCATAATTCATCATTTAATATCATGAGACACTATGAAACAAATCATGGACAATGCGAAATCTATTCAGCGGATGAGAAGGCAGAGAAATATGTAAATATTTAATATTTTGCATAATTCATAAATAGTATTTTTGTGATCGGGTATTTTGATGTGGTCTAATCTGGTCCCATTTGAAAAAAAGTTTGACCTACTAGCATGTTTTTAGGAAACCAGAGAGCATCGAGGAAACCCACATGGAACTGAGGAGCACTTTTAAATTCCACACAGTTAGGAACCCAAACTGTTGTCATTCTAATTCGCATATTATTACAGCTCTTTTGAGAGTTCACAAACTGAGCTCATATGTACCAGCTCCATTTTGGTTTTATGTTAAATACAAAAAGTAAAGTTAGCCATGTTAAACTCTTTTTAGCACAAGAAAAAAAAAAAAAAAACTTACGGCAAAGCAACTAAGGCTGTTAAACCACTCTGACGTGCGCCATTTAACATCTGTTCATCAAATGTAGCCACATAGAAATGGGGCACTGAAACCCCACAAGCCTGATTTGAGTTCATTCTCTTTCTGTGAGAGTCTGGGTGTGAGTGGGTCTCCATAATTAAATCTAGCCTCTGTGCCAAAGCTCCAGGGGCGGCATTAAGCAGAAAGAGAGGCTAATTAAAAGAGATGACAGCAGTTGAGATGACAGAGTGGAATAGCTGTGTGCATATGTGTGTTCCTTCTTCCAGTGTCCTCATTTAGATCCTATCCATGTACTCCAGTGAGATTAGAAATTAAAATGCAAAGTATAAAAATTAGTATGGTGTCCTATTTTACACCAATCAATAATATAGAACTTTTATTATGATAATTGATTGCAGAACAAATTGCTAAGTCACCACACTGCTTATTAAATCACAAGGCTAGCTTTATGGATTACAAATGTAACCAAATTAAGAAATCGTTTAAGTAATAAAATACGCAAAATATTCTTTATCTGGTCTGTTAGAGTATGCCAGGTGTCAGCTTTGTCAGACCACATATTTTAAATGGGGAAATTAAAGATATTTTTATATCTTTTAAGAGTTTTATATAATTTAAAATATAATTTTCTATGCAACAGACAATACAACTAAAATACAACATTAAAAAGCCCAACTTCATAGTGTGAAATGGCAATAATATTATACAGACCTGCTGACACTGGGCCTCATTTATAAAGCAGGATATGACCAGATTTATTTATAAATTGTTCGTAGGAGCATTTACACAAAACATTTGGTACTCATGAAAATCTCGTAATTTTGGAAAAATATCCTACTCGTGCTCCCGAGTGTGTGTGAATTTAATTATAAGAAGACTTACTCATGTAAACCTTGTACTGATCAACTTCAAATCATATAATTTGCATGGATTACTGCACTAATATATTTATGGATTATGCTGTATTTTATATAATATAATAATATAGTACAGTATAGTATATTGTCAATTTTAAATTGCGTATTTTTATTATGTTTACAGGAATATAGCAGAGGCCTGTATCCAGAGTGACTTACAGAAGTGCTTTGGAGTCTCTATGAAAACACATCCTCATGCTAGTTCACTAGGTCAGGGACTAAAGAGTGGCATCATCAAAATTTTTAAATTCAGTTATTTTATATTATTGGTCTGTCTGCGCACAGCGTTTTCTTGTCACCTCAATTAATTCACACCTAATACACCTTTTCTGTAATTTGTCTCTAGATTTTGATTTTTCAGGTGCTGTTACACTGCTAATTATTTTTTATTGGCATAGTCGTGAGTCAAAATAATTTCCACTTCTGCCTTTCTGCCTTTTCTTTCAAGGATGTAGTCATTACGTGTTTCTAGCTCTCTGTGTGTTTGACTTTTAATGGAGTTTTCCAGTGGAAATTTTCAGTTCGGTTCGGCTTATGTTTATAAAAGATTGATAAATGAGGCCCATTACTAGCAGACAGGCAGAGAAAAAAAAATAAATTTTACAACACAAACCCTAGCGCTTGTCAGAGGCACCAAAGGCACCACAGTCTTGACTTTTTGTTTTCTATTGCCTCACAAGAATGGTCTGACTACTCTATTAGCAAAAAAAAACCAAAAACAAAAAAAAAAACCCAGAGAAGTGTCATTTTCAGGTGTCTCTCATAGCAAGGAATCAAAATCGTAAATGCTACTGTTAATCCACAGATGTTAATGATTGTTTGTAGCTGCTACAATGTAAGTGATAATAAGAACTGAATTTAGTGGATGTTCCATAACATTAAACTTAACTATAAACAGATAAAAATTATGATGTGTCATTCTTTAATAAATAAAAAATGTGAATTGTTGGCAGATCAAAACACTTTGGAACATGTTGCTTTTGTAAAATTATCAGCCTGTCAGCGTGATAACAATAACTCCATTCACGTTGGGCTCCTTGTTGTGTATTATTTCTTACAAATGACATTGTTGTGCCCAATTTCCAATAATGAAACAGAGAAGCCTCTGAATCCGCCCAGAAGTCTTAATGACTGTTTACACAACCTTTACAGTTTAACAACAGGGGCAAGCAATCCTCTTTCTGACTTCACTAGTGCACTTTATCCTGACGCAAATAATCTCAGTTGATTAGAAGCATTATCATCAAACTGTCTTAGAGAAATATATGCTCTGGACCGAAGCAGGAAAAGGGGAGGAGAAGGGTGGATGTGGACTGTAAGTGTCACAGTAGGTCTCCTTGTGAACATGGGGGAAGGCAATTGTAAGTTCAAAAGAGAAAAGAGACAAGATGTACTTAAAAAAAAAAACAAAAAACATCAGCACACACATTCAGTGCCTGCATTTTACTTTCAATTATTGTAAAATTCCTGAGTAGGCACAAGATCAGTCAATGCCTCTCTGAGGCTGAAGTAACACTAACTCACCAGTGTCCTGAGCTTTGCTGGTCAATCGCATGTGATGACCAGGAAGGATCTCCAGCTTGGCCACGTCTGAGGTGCTGGCTAACAGCTGAGTGGCCTCCAGCACGGTGCAGTGCTCCGTACTTGTGCCGTCTATGGTGAGGATGTGATCACCTACATGTAAAGCTCCTGATCTGTAAAAACACACAGGTTTGGTGTATATAGTTGGGATACATTGTAAGGTTATAACAGTTGTTAGTTGTTATAACAGTGCAGGCCAGTACTAGAGACATACATGTCTATATATATATATATATATATATATATATATATATATATATATATATATATATATATATATATATACACACACACACACACACACACATATAAGTATATACTGTGTATATAAATATATAATATGAAATCCTGGAATTAGGAATACTGTATTCAGATCTTACTATTTTTTATTAGAAACATGGCCACACATTGAGATGCACGGATCTTAAATCACAGATAGTTTTGTTTTGACGTGCATTTGTTTTGATTCTAGCGTTGTCTCCGCCCCTTTCCTGTCATTGGTGTGTTTCCTGATTGTACTCACCTGTTCTGTGTTCAGCCCTTGATCAGTTTGTCTATTTATACTGCATGCATTTTGTATTGTAAAGTCTGGGCTTTATTTTCCAAGTTCTATGTTTCTTGGTATTCACCCGCCCTTATTTTCCACGTTCTTTGATAATGGATTTTTTGGCTTGTTTTTGCCTGCCTGTGTTATGAGCCCTGCTATGAACAGTGTTTCAGTGCTTGCCCCTAATAAACAGTATGCTGAGTATAATGCATGCACTTGCACCTGGTCTCTCACTGGCACACATTACACAGGAACATGAGAGTTATTTTAATCGAGAAAGCAGTAGTTCCAGAAAGGCAAAGATCATCACCTGTCGACCACGCTGGCAGCTTTGATCTTGTCAATGATGATCACCTGTTTGTTCCTGTGTGTGGCAGAGGTTAATGTGATGCCCAGACTCGCTCCAGGAGACTTGGCTATTTCCACCAGCAATGGGCCAGAGGCATTTGTTACCGAATCTAAAAATAATAAGCATTACAAACACAGATACTACACACAGCACAATGTATTAGACAACAGGAAAAAAAAAATCAAAATTATAACACCTGCCATTTTTAGTTTATAGAGTTTTAATAAAAAAATAATCATGTTTTATGTTTATTGTGTGTATTGTAGTTATACACACAATATGTATATGTCAATGTTAAAATTTGTCCAGAAAATATAAGTTTTCAAAGGGTTGATCCTTGGGTTCAGCTAAGGGACAAAAGCTCAAATGCAATATCTCCACTCACCCATAATGGTCACATCATATTCGATTTGGAAGATGGCCTCCTGGCTACACTGTGCCAACACAGTAAGGGCTTCACTATGGCTGGCGCTGTGTAATGGCACGCCATCCACACTGAGGAGCCGATCACCTGCCTTCAATGTGCCCTCCCTGCATAAAGACATCAAGCCAAGCTGGACCAATCATACACTTTGTTAGTCAACACTCCTGCAAATTCCAGTGCTTACTGATGAAGTTACTGCTAGAGTACTATACTGGGTAAGGTACTGCAGAACTGCTCAAGCTTTTGTTTAGACTGTTATTTTTAGGGAAACTCCACAAATAGTTTGGTGCGCTATTAAAACTGAAAAGCCATGTCACAGGTAATTTAGCTTGGAAATATTCTGAGAAGTTGACACTGAGTAATTCTCATCTATACCTATACAACATCTATACATTCAAACTGAAGTCAAGCTCTTTGAAACTGTTGAAACTGCTGTTCTAAAAGTTGATGTCAAGGCAAAATTCAAAACACACAAGCTCCTCACAGAGACATGGTACTTTATGTGACCTCTTGTAAAGTACCACACATCAGTGGTTCTCTGCATGGGGTCTGTGAAGCATAGGCAGGGGTCTGTGATTTTTTGTTTTCATTTTGTCACATGGTGAAAATCACAACACATCATTTATCATATTTTTTATATTTATTTTTGAGTTCCTATAGTTATTTTCCTATTTGACTGGTCACCTGAGTCCAGTCCTCAAATAGGCCTATAAATAATAGACATAATGCCTGTTAATAATAATAATAAGTTGGAAATTTTAGGATTAAAATGACCAAAATATTATTGTACACCCTTAAATAATGAGCATAATGTTTGAATAGTTGGATTATTTTCAGAAATCTGTGGTGACGGGGTCCGTGAATCTTGACAATGCCTGCAATACATTTTCACTTCATTTTAATGGAGTAACAGGTGGTGTAGTAACCAACAGCCAAGCAGAGTGAATAGTTGTGGATAGGGAGAAGTGGATAAAGTTTCACATTATGCAACCAACAACTTAACTACATTTCAAATTTCAACTGAACTGAACATGGGAAATGTAAATGTATATGCTGGTATGCTGATATACCTGAAGGCAGAAGTAAATTTTCCATTGAGGAACAATAAAGATACAGTAACTAAATATAAAGATATTTTTAAAAAAAAGTCATGGGAGGAACATCTCTGATACTATAGAAATCATGGATGAGTTCAGTTAGTGCATTAACGGCCTGTAATGGATTGTAGTTAAGCTAGTTAGCATATATAACCTAGCAAAAGAATATAAAACAATAGAATAAAACTATTCTGTTTTGCTTGTGAATATTAGCTGTTGAGAAAATATATGGTGTACATACAGTATACATATATACTCTATTAAGTGAAAGAAGATGACTATTGTTAAGTGTTTAAACCGTGGCAACCTATTAGCCACCAACATGCAGTAATTTGGGTCATGTGAGGCAAAAAAATTGGCACCAATGTAAATGGAAGGTAAAAAAATGCTGAATCCTGTTCTATCACATTCTACTGTATGCACTTGCAAGGAGAAATACAAAGTACATGCCATAGTGGGCCTATTCTTATCCTCATATGGTATTTTTGTTATTTGTTTTATTAAATCTAATAAAGGAATTGTGTATCCATGACGATATTACTACAAGCCAGATGTCCCCAATGGATATAAAAAGTATACACACCCCTGTTAAAATGGCAGGTTTTTGTGAAGTAAAAAAATTAAGATAAATCATATCAGCTCTTTTCCCAGCTTTATGTATACAAATAAAGTGAAAAACAATCAGAAACTTTTACAGGGGAAAAAATTGTGAGGGCATCTCCTGTGCACAGCCTGCTTCAGATCACCCCATTGGATTATTCGGATTCAGGTCTGGGCTCTCCCAAGGCCATTCAAAAACACTGATCTTTTGGTCAAGCCATTCCTTTGTTGATTTAGATGTATGTTTTGGGTCATTGTCGTGCCAAAAGGTGAAATTCCTTTTCATCTTCAGCTTAAAACCTGCAGTTCTGGGTGAAGAAACACAGCCCTAAAGCATGATGCTGCCACCACCATGTTTCACCACGGGTATGGTGTTCTTTTGGTGATGTGCAATTTTGATCTGAAGAATACAAGAGATTGTTGTCACATGCAGAGAGTAACCACTACTTGTCAGATATTCCTGCAGCTCCTTTAATTTTGCTGTAGGTCTCTTTCCAGCCTCTGTGGTAAGTTTTTGTCCTTTTGTAAATTTTGGAGAGACGTCCTGTTTTTGGTACTGTCACTGTGGTGCCCCATTTTCTCCACTAATGTTTTGGAAATTCTTTTATACCTCTCTACTGATGATATCTTTCAGATACCATGCATGCTTTGTAAGCTCTTTGCAGACCATGGCTTCAGGAGTCAGATGAAACCAAGAAGAGGTCAAGAAAATCCTACAGAAACAGCTGATCTTTATTTGGGGTTAATCAGAATAATTTTTTGAACATGAGATTGAATGTGATTGGTTCATTCTGAACACAGCCACATCCCCAATTATAAAAGGGTGTGCACACTTATGCAACCATGTTATTATTACTTTTTTTAATTCTTCCTATTTTTCCCGAAAATGTTTCTGGTTGTAATTTCACACTGAGGGTGGAAAAAAGTCTGACACGTTTATCTTGGTTTCATTTTTTTCATCACAAAAATCCTGCCATTTTAACAGGGATGTGTAGACTTTTTATATCCACTGTATTTTTCAAAACTACAGCCATTTTGTCTTCTTCCACCATGATGTGATATTCACAAGTGAAAAGAGCAGGCAACACTGTACTGTACAGAAAGTCTGTATAATCAGATAATACAGGAATCAGAATAATAACCCAGAGAGGGACTGCTGTTTCTCCGAGAGAACAAGCGAAAACAGAAAAGGCACATTTTCTTCTACATTCATCAAGCTGTCACATTTCATTTGAGCCACATTTGAGCAGTCCTGTACTGATTTGAGGTGCTGTGCATTCAATAATCCCTCACAGATACCTATATTCTCTTTTACTATTATTCTATCTCCCTGCACCTTCACGGATACACTTTCATACAGCTCAATTTCATAGTACTCCTAGCAACTGCAAAGTCATTTTTTCTTTTTCTGTACTGACAATAAAGTGCAAGTCTTATCACATATCGTGAACAAAAACAGTTAACGTTGATTTGAGCGAAACTAAGTAGAAATAATGACTTTATAATAAGTCTGAGATAGCAGGGTGCAATATAGAAAGGAGAAATCAATCTAAATATATTATATTAATGCCAAAAAAAAAGAAGAACTTAACATTTTTATTTACAGTTGTGACTGATTCTGAATTTTTCTGTATTTGATGTACAATACAAGTCAAAAGTCTGAACACACTAGAATGAATTTATTTTTCTTGATAAAGGCTTATGTTTAAGTTTACATATAAATTAAGTTCTAGATATAAAGATAAAAAGTTCTTGTGCAAACTGCACATGATGTCATTATGAAAGATGTTGCCATTGGTTGAGAAGATTTCACACAAGAAATAGCAATCTCGATGAAGGTAAAAGAGCTTCCTAAAGTTCTCAGGGACAACATTATTCAACAACATTCGAGTGGAAAAACTATAGAGCCATAGCAAAGACCTTAAACATCCTTGTCAGTACAATTGGTTTGATAATATGCAGATGGAAATGCCAGGGAATCACAAATAATTGTCCCTGGACAAGTCCACGATGCAAGATTTCACAACAAACTCTCAGACTACTGAAGGTAAGTTAAGAAAAGAATGTAAGAGAGAAGCCTACAGTCACTCGAAAAGAATTGCAGGATGACCTGAAAGCAGCAGGAACAGCAGTTATACAGAGAACAATACGCAATTAACTGCACCGCAATCATCTCTGGAATGATTTCTGAAATGATTTCATCTCTACATCCCTGAAAAAAACAGAGATGAAACACCAAGATGCACAACTAAAAGCATTTAGGCAAACTCGAACACTTTTGGAACAATATACTCAATGAAAACAGTCAGTCAGCAGCGATGTTAACATTACAGAAAAGGTAAAAGCTTGTTCTGAGCATTACCTGTCCGCAGGGCCTCCTGGCCGAACGTACGTAACTACTAACGGACGAGTTTTGTGCCAGTCTTCATGGGAGCCTCCTTTAGAAAACACAAAAAAAAATACAAGAACTGCTTGAAACACTAGCCCATTATCCCATTTATCAACACATACAAATGAATACACTACAGAATGCACCAAAATGATTACCATAGTTTTTTCCTTCAAATGTTTACATTCAATTTAATTTAAAATCAACTAGATTTGACACTAATTATATAAGTGTATGTACTTACCTCGCATTACAAAGCCAAAACTATTGCCTTCCTTGTGTAAACAGATCTCGATTGTCTTCGATATAACACCTGATGTGCTGTCTGATGCTGGAAAAAAGAAACCAGGACACAAGACAGCGCCAATAGACCTCGTTCATTAATTTATCACGTTTTACTGGGCAGGCAGCTAGTCTGGCAGACAATTCAGTAAATACACCAACACAAATAGGAAGGTCAGCCAAGATCACTGAGCTTATAAAGTGGCTAATACATCTGCCAAACACGCAATAGCCCGTGGACAGGCCTTACAGAATTACGATCACAAAATTTAACCACATGGACTGGAAAGGGCATCAGGTAAACAATCACCTGCAGACCCATTTATTACAGAAACAGAATTGCTTTCATAGGCCATGTAGTGATGGAGGATGAATGAATCTACAGCCGAGCGCCCACTACAGAGCTATCAAAAACTGGCTTAATCAGCTTACAGCTTTAAGGCTTTACTGACAATAGAACTGAGTCAAGAAGTATGGTTTTTTTCTTTTTCTTTTTTTTTTTTTTTGGTCACATCAACTACATCAATTATTTAAGGAATAAAACATGATGGAGTGTGTTGTTACAGGAAATAATCAATGATTGGTGGTTATCATCCCAAAGTTTATTATTTCCAATAACTGCATGTCCTGAAGTGTTTTATTCCACTTATACCACAACAATTTGCCAACGATTATAATTTTCTATTTGTTAAAGAACATCATACTTTTTAAATCCTTTTACAGTTACATCTAATGTTGTCGATTGTTATTACTTATAACAGATATAAACAGTTGTTCCCTCGCCAGCCCCACTTTTGTCTCTCTCTTGAAGTTAATAAGACAAAAAATTAAAGCTGGTTATGTTACAGAGAAACTGCAAAGTGCAGCGTTCTCTGTCCTGAGGACTTTCCCAGAGCGGAAAACGTATTGACCATTATGAAGCGCTAGCACTGGAGACTCCTTAAATAACCGTCTCCTTACTGAAAGTGTCCTCATATCAACAATTAAAATTTTTTCTTAAATAATAAATAACAGCATGTTTTAAAATCTGTTTATTATTAGTCTTTGTAACGAATCCGGCCTCTGTGGTTCCCCCTGATCGTCACCAGAGGTCACCATCACCCGAGTATTGACTTTCCCCTCGAAACTACATTTCCCATCACCCCGCACCCAGCACTGATTACGAGCTCACCTGCAGCCTATTACCGGGACTACTTAAGCCTCCGCCTCTCGCTCACTCATTGCGAAGTCTTGTTTTGCCCCGGCTGACATTTCTGAGCGTTTATATCTTCTTTGTTGGATTACCGTGTTTGACCTTGGACTGTTTCTTCTCGTTTCTGGATTCTTTGCTGCCTGCCCTGACCATCTGCCTGTTTGATCACTCTGCCTTTGTTTAGCCTCTGATTACCCTGTTTCGCTGTTGCTCGACCACGCCTGTACGACTGTGTCTGCCTTTTATTAAAACGCTGCTAATGGATCCCCATTCTGTTGACTCCTCGTTACAGAAGACTTCGCCACCTCTCGATCCAGCAGCGGTCTACAGACTCTCTACTGAAGTCTCTGCCCAGGCTAACGTGCTAGCCGCCCATCAACAACAGCTAGCACGTCTCACATCACTCACGGAGGAATTAGTAAAAACTTTGCAAGCGATACGGCTACCTCCTTCCGAATCTGCCTCACCGTCGGTAGAGCCAGCACCCTAGGCACCTCCCCCGAGTCATGCTACGGCTAGCCCTCGCTTAGCTTACCCGGAAAAGTTCGACGGCACACCGGCGAAGTGTAAGGGCTTTCTGCTCCAATGCTCCTTGTTTGTCTCGCAACAGCCGGTGCTATATCCCACGGAAGAGAGTCGCATCGCTTTTGTCTGCTCTCTCCTGTCTGGCAAGGCGTTAGACTGGGCCACCGCCGTGTGGAATTTCACTCGACCAGCCTTTTCCTCGTTCGAGGCGTTTTTGCAGCGATTCCGAGAGGTGTTTGATCTGCCCGAAGGAGGAGACGGAGCGGGTGAACAAATTCTCACGCTGCGTCAGGGGGAAAAAACGGCGGCGGATTTTGCCCTATCATTTCGCACACTGGCTGCACAAACCGGATGGTCTGATGACCCCTTAAAGCTGCTTTTCCGCAAGGGTCTAAACCTGGAGTTACAGGCCGAGCTCGCCTGTCGAGATGAGGGCAAGACCTTGGATCAGCTGATTAATCTTGCCATTCGCATTGACAATCTGATTCGCTCTAGGAGACCCAGCAGGGGTTCGGCGCTTCGTTCACCGAGCCCTCCACTAATGCCTGAGCAAGAGGCGATGCAGGTGGGGCACGCTCGTATCTCCCCTGAGGAAAGAGAGCGCCGTTATCGTAGAAACCTCTGCCTCTACTGCGGCCAAGCCGGTCATGTGAAAGCTTCCTGCCCCACAAGACCCAAGCAACACGCTCCCTCTGCGGTGAGTCAATCATCTCATATTTCAAAGTGTATTAAGGTACCTGTTAAATTAGCCTTTAGTAATGGGATGGTAGAGACAATGGATCTAATCGATTCTGGAGCAGCAGGAAATTTTATTGATGCTGGTTTTGCCAAAGCTCATGACCTCCCTCTCATAAGTTGTAAATCTCCTTTGGCAGTAGCAGCGTTAGACGGAAGACCTCTGGGCACCGGTCAGGTCCTACACACCACCAATGACATCTGCCTGACTACTGGCGCCATGCACTCAGAAACCATTCGTTTCTTCATCATACAAGCTCCCAATAACCCAGTTATTCTTGGACTACCCTGGCTTCAGCTCCACGAACCACAGATCTCATGGACTGAGGGTCAAATCATTCACTGGTCGGCCAAGTGTTTTGTACAGTGTCTTCAGACCCTGGAACCGACGTCACTTAAAGCAGTCATCGTTAAGAAGGACCCTCCGCCCTCAGCCAACCTTCCTTCGGAGTATGCTGATCTAGCTGAGGCATTCAGCAGGTCCAACGCTGCCCAACTACCGCCACATCGGTCTAGCGACTGCGCCATCGAGCTGCTCCCTGGTTCTACACCACCCAGAGGCAGAATCTTCCCTCTTTCGCAACCAGAGACTGAAGCCATGAAAGCCTACATTGAGGAAGAACTGGCTAAGGGTTTCATCGTTCCATCTACGTCTCCTGCTTCCGCCGGATTCTTCTTTGTCAAAAAGAGAGATGGGGGTCTTCGGCCCTGTATTGATTATAGAGGCTTAAACGAAATAACTGTCAAGTTCCGGTATCCTTTACCTCTAGTTCCACCGGCTCTGGAGCAGCTTCGCTCCGCCAAATACTTCACCAAGCTCGATCTGCGCAATGCCTACAATCTGATTCGCATAAAGGAGGGGGACGAGTGGAAGACCGCCTTCTCCACCACTTCCGGGCACTATGAGTACCAGGTCATGCCGTTCGGCCTCGTCAACAGTCCCTCAGTCTTCCAGGCATTCATAAACGATGTATTCCGTGACATGCTGAATAGATGGGTCATCGTCTACATGGATGACATTCTCATCTACTCCGCCTCTCTTGAAACACACATTCACCATGTCAGAGCCGTACTACAACGTTTGATCTCCCACCAGTTATATGCTAAAGCAGAGAAATGTGAATTTCACCAGACTTCCACCACGTTCCTGGGATATGTGGTCAGTCCTGAGGGAGTGGCGATGGATGATCGTAAAGTGCAGGCCGTCCTGAACTGGCCCCAACCCACGACTGTCAAGGAGATGCAGAGATTCCTTGGATTCGCCAACTTCTACAGACGATTCATCAGAGACTTCAGCTCCATCGCAGGCCCCCTGACTTCAATGACCAAGAGGAGGGGAGGACGCTTAACCTGGTCGCCCGTAGCTGACAGAGCCTTTAATCACCTCAAGGAACGGTTCTCTACTGCACCTATACTCCATCACCCTGATCCTGAACGCGAATTCATAGTGGAGGTAGATGCCTCCAGCACAGGCGTCGGGGCCATTCTTTCGCAACGTCATGGCAGTCCACCCAAACTCTTCCCCTGTGCCTACTTCTCTCGCAAGCTTAACCAAGCGGAACAGAATTATGATGTGGGGAACCGCGAACTATTGGCTATGAAGGCGGCGCTGGAGGAGTGGCGACATTGGCTTGAGGGAGCCAAATTTCCCTTCTCGGTTCTCACCGACCATCGCAATCTGGAATATCTCCGCTCTGCAAAAAGACTCAATCACAGACAGGCTAGGTGGGCATTGTTCTTCACACGGTTCCAGTTCACAGTAACTTATCGTCCAGGTTCCAAGAACACCAAAGCAGATGCGCTTTCTCGCCAGTTTGAGTCCGCTTACGAACCCCTTTCTCCCGATCCCATCTTACCTACCACTCTCATCGTGGCACCAGTGCAGTGGGACATCATGACCGAAATTGCGGAGACACAGGGCACCGATCCCATACCGGCTGCATGTCCTCCTAATAGGACCTTTGTACCTCTTTCCCTGAGGAACAGAGCTATTCAACTGGCTCATGACCTCCCCGGCTCCGGACACCCCGGAATAACGGCTTCCATCCAACTCCTCACCAACAAATTCTGGTGGCCCTCACTCCGCACTGACACCATTGCATACATTAAGAACTGTGTAACTTGCAACGCCACCAAATCCTCTAAACAGTTACCGGCAGGTTTGCTCCAGCCTCTACCCATCCCTCAGAGACCCTGGTCCCACATCGCCATCGACTTCGTCACCGACCTCCCCAACTCCAGAGGCAATACCACCATTCTTACTGTGGTTGACCGCTTCTCTAAGTCCTGTCGCCTGATACCCCTACCCAAACTACCCACAGCCCTAGAAACAGCAGAGGCTCTGTGCAGTTATGTGTTCCGCTTCTACGGACTCCCTGAAGATATCGTCTCGGACAGAGGCCCTCAGTTCACTTCTCGCGTATGGACAGCCTTCTTCAAACATCTCAACATTAACGTAAGCCTTACCTCGGGCTACCATCCTGAATCCAATGGGCAAACCGAGCGGCTCAATCAAGAGATCACCCGCTTTCTAAGATCCTACTGTCACCGCAACCAAGCTGATTGGAGCCGATATCTGTTTTGGGCAGAATACGCGCAAAATTCCCTGCGCAAACAATCCACCGGGCTTACACCCTTCCAATGCGTGCTGGGGTTCCAACCACCTCTCTTTCCCTGGTCCGGGGAGCCCACAGAATTACCTGCAGTTAATGACTGGTTCAGGAGGAGTGAAACCACCTGGAACGAGGCCCATACCCATCTCCAACGCGCCATCAGGAGACAGAAGGAACAGGCAGATCACCACCGACGTCCCAACCCTGAGTATGTCCCGGGATCGTGGGTCTGGCTCTCCACTAGCGAGGAGAGCCGACCCACGACTACCCTGCCGCAAACTACCCTGCCGCAAACTCAGTCCCAGGTACGTGGGTCCTTTCAAAGTCATCAAACAAATAACCCCTGTTTCTTATCGTTTGGCCTTACCTCCACAATATCGTATCTCACCCACTTTTCATGTCTCCCTGCTCAAGGCCGCTGGTGCTCCGAGAAGGGCGGACGACCTAGATGAGGCCCGGAACCAGGGACCCCCTCCCCTCATCATCGACGGTGAGGAGGCGTATCAGGTGCAGGAAATCTTAAACTCTCGGCGCCGGGGAGGAGTCCTGCAATATCTCGTGGACTGGGAGGGGTACGGACCGGAGGAGAGGTCCTGGGTCGATGCCAAGGACATTCTTGACCCGTCTCTTACTACTGACTTCCACAGGACCCATCCGGATAAACCGGCCCCTCGTCCTTGCGGAAGACCCCGGCGTCGTCTGCCTTCTCACGTCAGGAGCCGCTCGCAGGAGGGGGGCTCTGTAACGAATCCGGCCTCTGTGGTTCCCCCTGATCGTCACCAGAGGTCACCATCACCCGAGTATTGACTTTCCCCTCGAAACTACATTTCCCATCACCCCGCACCCAGCACTGATTACGAGCTCACCTGCAGCCTATTACCGGGACTACTTAAGCCTCCGCCTCTTGCTCACTCATTGCGAAGTCTTGTTTTGCCCCGGCTGACATTTCTGAGCGTTTATATCTTCTTTGTTGGATTACCGTGTTTGACCTTGGACTGTTTCTTCTCGTTTCTGGATTCTTTGCTGCCTGCCCTGACCATCTGCCTGTTTGATCACTCTGCCTTTGTTTAGCCTCTGATTACCCTGTTTCGCTGTTGCTCGACCACGCCTGTACGACTGTGTCTCCCTTTTATTAAAACGCTGCTAATGGATCCCCATTCTGTTGACTCCTCGTTACAGTCTTATTATTTGGAGTGCCTCCATACAAGTCTTTACAAATGAGGTGTTACTATAGAAATGATAACATATTAGAATGAATGCATTAATATAAACCTATTATTTGTCTTGCAGCCAAAACTACTGTCAGAACAGCTATTAGAGAAATTAATTAATCAACTGACCAATCAGAATCAAGAATTCAAAAGTGGTGTGGTATAAGCAGATTAAAATATACTGTAGTTGTAATATACAAGTTTTAGGTAAATGCTGCTTATTTACATTATTTATGCAAGTATTTATGAGGAATATTTTGGGTGATATATTTCATTGCTTGTTAGCTACATTAGCCTTAAAGCTCCAGCACACTTCAGATACTAATGTCTTGGCTGATTCACTACTTTTTTAAAAAATGGAGAACTGTTTAAAGTTGATTTTTTTTGCTGAACCATTTGATCAGTACTTGCATTGTCAATGATGTGTGCTATAATTCAAATCACAGCAGTTGTGATTTAAAAATCATACATTTTCAAATCACGGTTTCTCAAAAAAAAAAAAAAAATAGATGAATCTTTTAGTTCAAGCTAATAAAGAAGTTAGCCAGTTAGTTAACACTCTCCCTCTGAGATGGTATATATGTACTTAGACACTCAATATCAGGAAGAACATGCCACATGACTAGCAAAGACACAATACTCAACTTCCTACCGGCTGGAGGCAGCTCATACTCCACTTCCAGCACAACACGCTCGCCCACGTTCTTCAGCAGGCTGATGATCTCATCGTGACGCAGCTTAGTCAAATTGATGCCGTTTACAGACTTTATATAGTCGCCCACATTCAGCTGGTCACTCCTGAAGCACAGTAGGATTCGATTCATTATTGTGAATAATACAGTATAGAAAATTCTTTATTTTCTATACTATAATTCTTTACGCATCCTTTATTGAAATTCAAAACAATTTTAATAAAGGAGCTCTTCAGTTTGTGTGAGTAAGAGGTTTATCAGAGCAGATATTGTCATTTTCTGTTGAATGGTAAGTCAGTCTTTCAGAGTGGGAATTCTTTATCTGCTGTTGAACAAGCCACAGGAAATAAACATATGCTCATTTAGATGCTAATTAGCGAAATGAACACTGTTTATTCACACTGTCCTCTGGGCTTGCATGACCTAGCATAGTGATGCTTCATCAAAACGTGTTAGCAACCCAGCAGCAATCCAGTTTCCTTCATTCCAGCCATATGGAGCATGGAACCACACCATAACCCTAATCACTGAATTCAATTCTGTTTCATTTACTTCACTCAGAAAGCTATTCATATCCTAACCACACTGATAACGTTGAGTATTCTGTACATAAACTGATTATTTTAGGAGAGTAATGGTAGCTTTTTTTTTTTTCCACTTTATCATATAAGTTGCTTTAACTGATTTCTGATCCAATCCATTACTATTCATTATTTACCTTTATGCCAAAATTTATTGTTGAAGACACCCATGGGGATGATTGTTATTCCTGAAGGTAGAATTAAATTTGTGGCAAAAAAAACAGGTAGGGGTGAGTATGGACAGATAGGTATGAGTATAGACAGATAGGGAGAAGTACACTGTAGGCAAACAGGGCCAAGTATGGACAGATAGGAGTGAGTAAACGCAGACAGGGATGACTTTAGATAGAGAGGGACGATTATAGGCACACAACGACAAGTATACTGTAGGTAGACAGCAATGAGTATAGACAGGGAACACTACAAACATATAGGGATAAGCATAGAAAAATAAGGACAAATATATTAAAATAGGGAAGAATATAGACAAATAGGGACAAGTATCACCAAATAGGAACAAGTATAGGCAGATACAAATGACTGTAGATTGATAGGGATGAGTGTAGACAGACAGGGATGTGTGCAGACAGACAGGGATGAGTATAGCCAGACATGGATAAGTATAGGCAGATAAGGACAACTATAGACAGACAGGGATGAGTGTAGGCAAATAGGAACGAGTATTCACAGATAATGACAAGTATCAACAAATAGAGACAAGTATAGACAAATAAGGACACTATAGACAGACAAGGACAAGTATAGGCAGATAAGTATGAACACTGGCAGATAAGGACGAGTGTTGACAGGCAAGGACAAGCATAGACAGACAGGGACAAGTATTGGCAGATAAGGACGACCGACATGGATGAGTACTGACAGATAAGGACGAGTATAGACAGATAAGGACGAGTATAGACAGATAAGGATGAGAATAGACAGACAGGGACGAGTACTGACAAACAGAGATGAGTATAGACAGATGGAGATGAGTATAGACAGATGGGAAAAAGTATAAATAATTGGGGATGAGTACAGACAGATAGAATTTAGAAGAGATTGATAGGGGTTTTTGTTTAAGGTCAGAAAAATACCCCCTCTTGCATTTATGCTAATGGGGTTCTAGGAACATCATCATTTCTGTGCCACATGACCAACTCCAGCAGAAATGCTTTCCTTTTCTGGCCACAAAAACCGCAATTTAGTGTCAAACAGGAAAAAAAAGATTCACGTCCAGTCAAATTAGCAACATACAGGCATTATACCAGCACATTATGCTAATGCCAGGATGAAAATAGAGCCCTGATTATTTATTACTGGAGCTTTTAATTTATGTTAATTTATGTAAGTGTTAATTCAACACTGTCCGAGTTAACTGTATTTTGTGGATGTGAACACTAATTCTGCTGTATGTGCACGTGTGTATCTATGTGTGTAGATGCACTCCACCTGGCTGCTAGGCCTCCTGGTCTGAGGTTGGAGACGCGAGGTTTGCCATCTTTGTCTGTTCCTCCTGAGATGGTGAGGCCCAGTGTGCTGCCCTCCTTCTTAATCAGCTCCACCAGCGTCACCCCCCGCAGCTCTTCTGCCCAAAAACACAGGAGCCAAACACACAGCCCGGGCCGAAGACTGGGAGTCAACAACACGATAATAATAGTAATACACTGACCCCATAATAACACTGCCACTGATGCGTTATTACATTCAAGCACCGTGGCTGTCCACACAACAGCAGGCTATTTACAGTCATTAACCTTTATCCGCTGTTCACATGTAGGCTACTCATAATAACCTGCCTCTTTTAGTGCACAACAAAAATATATGAACTCTGCTCTCATTTAAAGCTCATATACCACAGCGCTGTCAGAATCCATTTCACTGTTCCAATACTAGTCTGATCTTCATAATAATTACAAACTCAAAAATTCACTTCAGAAAGTTAAAAAAATTCACCTACACTAAATTATGCCTCATAATTTGCTCTCAGGAGCATTTACACAAGAAATGTGGTATTCAAGATAATCCAGTTAGTTTGGAAAACTGTGCATATCCTATGAGATCTCCTAAGCTTGCACAAATTTACATATAAAGGTAACTCACTAATGTTTACTCACTAAATGTAAATCTCGACTGGCAATTTTGTACACAGATTATGCTTAAGTTTTAGTTGCTTATTTCTTTCAAGTGCACATACAAATTTATTGAAAACGTGAAGCCCGGGCAATCCAAGACAAATCCATAAATTAAGATAAATATGACTAGCCATTCAATTAAGACAAAATAAATGGTACCCTATAATAGCAGGATACATTAGTGTGTGTCTATGGTAGCCGACGTGCTGGCTATGCAATG